>NW_028181429.1:340000-485000 GCF_964211825.1 Aythya ferina
CCATGGTCCTGTGGGATTACAAACAGAACTAGAATTAGGAGCGGTGGTCAACGCTCAGCACCAGAGAGGGTGTTTTGTTTTGGAGTCCTCCGCCTCCTCCTCCTCAACCACCTCCTCCTCCACCTCCTTCTCCTCCTCCACCTTCTACTCCTTCTCTTTTGTTTTTTGTTTTTTTTTGGCCTCCTCCTCCACCACCTCCTAGTCCTCCTCCACCTCCTCCTTTTTGTTTTTCTTTTTTGCTGCCACTTCCTTCTCTCACATTCTACTATTTCTCCTCCACCTTCTTCTCTCCTCTTCCACCTCCATCGTGTCCCTCTGCCTAGCCCTTGCTCACCTCCTCTTTTGTCACTGCTTCCTACTCATCTGTCTCCTTTTCCAGAAATGCCGCCACCTCCTCAATCTTCTCCGCCACCACCTCCTCCTCCGCCACCTCCTCCACTGCCCCCTTCCCCTCTTACCCCCCCCCCCTTTTCCACCTATGCCTCTTCCTCATCCTCCTCCTTTTCTGTTTCCATCTTCTCCCATCTCCCCTCTCCAGCACTCTGGCTCCCACTGCCCCCCTTTGGCCCTTTTATAGGGAGGAGCAGCCACACCCCTGATCGATGACAAGCCATTTGCATAATAGCTAACAATCGCTACCCAGGCAACAAGCAACGCATCACAGAGCGTCATCAAGATGATAGGAGCCGCCAGCTGCTACCTTACAGGGCCACGGTGCCATGGTCCTGTGGGGTGACAAATGGAACTAGAATTAGGAGCGGTGGGCAGCGCTCACAACCAGAGCCTCCCAGAGAAGCCGCCTTGGCACACCTGGTTCGTGGCAACTTTTCCTGACATCTCTGGGCTCACCATCATTGCTACCAGCATGCCTTAGCAAGCAGCATGCAGAGGAAGTTGGCCAGGAAGTTTCTGCCGAGGTGGAGGAGGCTGTGGAGGAGGAATAGTCAGTAGGGCTGGAGAAGGAGAAGGAGGAAGAGGCAGTGGAGGTGGAGGAGGTGTTGGAGGTGCAAGAGGCAGGGAAGGAGGAGAAGGAGGAGGAAAATGAGAAATAGGATTAGCAGGCGGGGGACGAGGAGGATGCGGTAGACAAGGAGGAGGCAGTGAATGAGGAGGAGGCAGTGGACAAGAAAAAGGCCGTGGATGATGAGGAGGAAGTGGTGGAGGAGGACGTGCTGGAGGTATCATAGAATCACAATTGTTAGAGAAGACCTTCACATTTGTCCGGTCTAGTCCTCACTGTACTACCAATGTCACCCAATAAACCATGTTCCTAAGCACCAGCTCCAACCTGTCCTTGAACACCCTGCTCCTCTGGGGTGTCCTCCACAGGTCGCAGCCTCCTCTAGGGCAGATCCACCTGCTCCACCGGGGGCTCCTCCAGCCACAGGGGGGCTGCAGCGTGGAGATCTGCTGCCAAGCAACTGGGATCCTTCTCTGGGGAAGGGGGCACTGAGAAAGCGCTTGCAAACGGGGCACAAGCCCTCAGCCTCTGGAGGCGTGAAGGAAAGGGATCCCTTCTGGGAAGATGCTGTGGGCTTGCTGAGGCTCGAAGAACAGACGGTGCTGGCTGCTACCAGCGTGCTGCAGCAGCGGCAAGACAGAGCCGTGGTGGTTTTCCTCAGCTGGGCAGCTGAGCTCCAGCACAAGCGCTCTCTCCCTGCCCCTCCTCCAACGCCAAGGGGAGAAAAGAGGCTGGCAAGGGCTCAAGGGCTGCCAGAAGGACAGGGAGATCACTCCACAAGGAGCGTCACGGGCAAAGCAGGCTCAGCACAGCCTGTTCCAGTCCAGCCCGGGGCCTGCTCCTGCGGGGGCTCTCCACAGGCCGCGGCCTCCTCCAGGCCACAGCCACCTGCTCCACCGGGGGCTCCTCCACCCGCAGGGGGGCTGCAGCGTGGAGATCTGCTCCACGGGGGACCCATGGGCTGCAGGGGGACAGCCTGCTCCACCAGGGGCCTCTCCCTGCACAGGCCGCAGGGGAACTGCTGCTGTGAGCCTGGAGCACCTCCTGCCTCCTGCTGCACCAGGGGAACTGCTGCTGTGAGCCTGGAGCACCTCCTGCCTCCTGCTGCACGGACCTTGGGGGCTGCACAGAGCTTTCTCACTCCTCCCTGAGCCAGACGCTGCTGGGCAGCAGCTTTTGTTCCCTTTCTTAGATGCAAGATCTTCTTAAATTCAGTCCAGCCAAGTAGGAAAAGTAAATGTGGACAGCTGTATCTTGGCAAAGAAGATAGTAGGGAGCAAGGAGGTTCAGCAGTCAAGATGGAAGGTGATGCCATGAGGCTTACAGGCTAGTCATGTTCTAGTGAAACCCAGCCTGAAGAAGAAGAAACCTGCCTGACTACTTGATGTGAATAACAGACTCTGTTCAGCTCTTTCCTAACATAGAAACGGTGCTGACTGCTTCTTCAGAGTAACAGAAGTTCGTGATACTACTGAAATAGTTGTGGTTCAGATGTAGATCTGATTTCTCCTAAGCACACTGAATTCACAACTGTTGATCCTCCAGAGGAGGCTTTGCAATTGAACACCTGGAGAATAGGTAAATTTCCCGCTGTTGTTCTCCTCTCCTCTTGTTTTGTTTTGTTTTGTTTTGTTCCTAGTAGCATAGGCTTAAGACTCTGAAGAAACAGGCTGCTTTTTTTCATTTCCAGCACTGGCTGTTCCTCCTGAGCCCCGCCTTCTATTTTTGCAGTCATAGGATATGTGAATGTAAATTCGTGGAGAGAGGTAGAAAACTCTTTAAACTGGTGTTTTTTCGGCTATGTGGGGAGAACAAATAGAGTGGTTTTGAATATTCTGGCTCTTATTCAGAGCAGCATGTGGAGGGAGACAGATGCGTTTGCTTTTTTAGTGCAATGGCTTCAGAAGCAAGAGGGGCAAAAGCACTTTCTCTGGGAGCTGAAGAAGGTGTCCTAATCACAGGAGAGGTTTCTAAATGGCATATCTTTGCGAGGGTTCCTGTAGTCCGGAGGTTTTTGTTTGTTTGTTTGACGTTGGAAGGTTTTACTCTTAATATTCACATCCTTCAGCAGAAGTGAGAAATGTGATTTTATTTTGTGCAGTGTCGCGGACCCTCCGAAATCTCCTGGGAACGATGAATACCTCGCATAGTACCAATGTGATGACGGTGGAGACAAGGAGAAACCAAGAAGATCAAAAGAACGTGACCTCATTTCAAAAGAAACCGTTTTGTACGGCAAAGAGTCTTGTGAGCCTGGTGAGAAATTGCGGCAAACTTCCTCTCTCAAGTCTGACACTGAATGTAGCTCTAAAAACCTTTCCTCCTCAGCTGTTACAGAGAGATGCCAAGATACAAAGGACGAGACTAAAACCACTGAGAAAAAGCATTACCGAAGCAAGAGGGAACATGCTCCTAGTGAAGAGAAGGAGACTCAAAAAGCAGATCCTTCGAGCAAGAGAAGGGTAAAGTTGAATACAAAGAATACAAACTTGAACTCCTGATTGGCTTCATGCTGAACTCTGTGCTGTTCTTGTCCTAATCTTGGTCTCTCCATAGATAATATGGTTTAAATCCAAATAGAATCATGCGATGAGGAAGATCTCACTGCAACAAATTCAACATCTAAAATCAAAGTTGACATTTTCCGTGATTTTCTTCCTGAGCAGAAGTGTGCGGTACTCCTTTTATATTAACGTAGAGATTATTTCAAACAGTCTTGAAGTGCTTGATGACTTAACATTCTGCAGATTTATTATCAAATCAAAAAAAACCCCGACTTGGTAGACTATTTTTTTCCCAGTTTTGAATGACCACTAGGAAGAAGGTAGTTCCAGCATCAAGAAAGTCATGTGGAATGTAACAAAATGTACTGAACCAGTAAGTAAAACTTATATTTTTCTATTATTTCCATTGTTTCAACTCTTCAGATGTTTATGGATGGCATAGATAACAGAGGGGAGATCGTGGTAATCGGAGCTACCAACAGACTGGATTCTATAGATCCTGCTTTACAAAGACCAGGACGCTTTGGCAGAGAGTTCTTCTTCAACTTGCCAAATAAAGAGGTGAGAACTTAAATTCAACGTTAGTGCTACCATGGCAAAGTCCAACTTTATAGGAAAAAAATAATTGACAACTTGAACAAACGAGTGATATGTGGAGACACTGCATTGTTCCATGGAGGGCAAATCTGGTACTGGATATATATGGTCAGGATGATACCACCAAGTAGTTAGTTCTATAATCAAACCTTTCATTCCCCAAGTTGTACCTGTTTGCTTTATTATTTAGTCCACTTGGGTGTTTTCATCATGAAGTTGTGTTTTTGGTCTCAATCCTTCGCTTATGAATGAATAGGGGATGTGTTTGCATTTGATTGTGCCCCTGCTCGGTGGTAGTAGTTTGAGTCATAATTCTTTTCTTCTTTATAGTAATTGTAGCAATTGGAAGCATTGTGCCAGAAGTGCTTTCTGTGAATTTACTGACTGAAAATCAAATGTGATGAAGTAATGAGACTGTCCCAATGAAAGCTTGCTAAGTTTTAGAGAAGTTTTTTGGACAGCAAAGAAATGTTTCTGGATAAATTTTTCATTACAGTATTTTCCTCTGGGTCCTTAGGTCTCGTAGTTTGGAAACTTGTTATTGAAGCTATAAATGCCTTTTCTTTCACTGTAGGTTCCTAGAAAAAGTTCAGTATAACAAATAAGAAATATTCAATTTCCTGGTTGACAATGCAGAGTGTATATTAAATAACTGTAAAATACTTGAAAGTTGAGCAAGTAAGAAAAGCGTATTAATAGATGAGGGGTTTTGAGGGAGGACTGTTTTGTTTTTTGTTGTTTGTTTGTTTGCTTTTTGGTTTGTTTGTTTCTTGTTGGTATTTTTAAGGAAAACTTGGGACAAGCTAAAATGCAATGATTTTGCTTCCAGGCTAGAAAAGAAATTGTCAAGATTCATACTCGTGACTGGACCCCTCAGCCACCGGACATGTTGCTTGATGAACTAGCTGAGAAATGCATTGGTAAGACTGAAACAGAAACGGATTCTTGCTTGTGACCAAGTTGTAAAGAACCTTAGCTTGTACCAGGCAGTACCCATGCTCTTGTGCCTTGCTGCACAAGTAGTCAACGAGGCAGCTGGCACACCTTCATAGCAATCAGAGTGAGATGCTTTCATCTATTTACTCTTTGTTGTCGTTCCTTTTGTTGTCTAAGAACGTTAAATGGTTCTGGGGCATCTTCCTCAAGAGTATAGTTTTTGATGAGGAGTCTGCTTCAGCTGCATAAGCGCAGGATATCAGGCAGTGAGCAACATGAAACTTCCCTGCAGAGCGGTAGCACTTTGAATTCCCTGTTAAGCTGTTTGGTTTTGGCATTACAAATTCTTTAAATGTTGCATGTTGTAAACCTGGGCCTTGACTGATGTAATGTTTGATTTTTGTTTGTTAGGATACTGTGGTGCAGATATCAAATCTTTATGTACTGAAGCTGCGCTGTGCTCTCTACGCCGATGCTATCCTCAGATTTATGCAAGTAGGGAGAAGTTGCTACTAGACGTTAATTCTATTAAAATAAAAGCAAAGGACTTTTTCATGGCTATGAAGAAGGTTGTTCCAGCTTCAAACAGGATCGAGACTTCGCCCGTACAAGCACTCTCACCCATTTTCAAGCCACTTTTTCAAAGATCAGTAGAGAATATTTTACAAGTTGTGCAGAAGATCTTCCCGCATGCACAGCTTGCACTAAAGGAGGACCGACAGCAAGGTATAACCACAGCATCCACTTCTTTATAATTCTGCTAAAGCAAAAACTTGTGGTTTGTGCAATCAACTTAAACCTTTCAGACATAATGGTGGTAGAATTTTATTATTTGCATGTGCGTGTCTTTTTTTTGGGCAAGTCTGGAATATAACACATAGGTTTTATTGTGGATTCAAAACTGAAATGCCAAATGGAAGCTCTGAATGACTCAATACACAGTAAAGGATGATGCGTTCTCTACTGAAGCATCCTGCTTCTGAGGGCAGCTAAGATAATTAGCATTTGTAGAGGTTGACTTGAGGTTTGAAGTATAAGGCACCTATTTTTCTTTAAAAAATCAAAACTCAGATCTTTGGAGGGGAAGCATTTCTAGGTCAATGTTTCTAATTCCTTTCTTAAGAATGTCAGAACCAGGATACAAGTATAACTGGTCTAAGCTAAATATTGTTTTAGCTATCGTCCTTTTTAACCAGTCTCCTAATTTAAATGTTTGTGGATCGTACTATACACGTGAGATCAATTAGCATTGATACTTACTAGATGAATGGAATTCTGTGGCCATCACATCCTTTATCCCCATGCTTTCATTGTGGGAACCTCCTCCAGAAAGAAATGGTCTTGTTTGTTTCTTTTTTAGCTATTAAGCAACTGCAGAAAGTGTTTGTAATCTCCTTTATTCTAAGGTGGAGAAAAAAATCACCAAGAGTAGCGTACCTTACACGTACACATCAGTGGTACTTAGTAGAGCTTTGTAGGGCCTTGTGCCATCTCCTTAGATCTGTGGTGGGCTGAACTCTAGGAAATAGCTTTCAGTGTGTGCTCTCAAATGAAGAAAGGGTTTTGGCACTGATTTAGAAGCTGTATTAATGGAAGAGAAAGAGACAAAGGCTATTCAGGAAAGTTAACAAACCTCTTTTGCCTTTCAGAGCATTTCAATCCGATTTTACAAGATGATATGTTTGACAGTGATGACGATGCATCCTTGGTTTCTGGAGATGAATTAAAAGATGGAATGCCTGACGGACCAGAGAAAAAATGCCTCTGTTTCAGCAGGTAAAGAAAGATAGATCCCTGTTACGTTTAAATTCTCAGGTCTGCCGAGTCTTTGTGAACAGTTCCAGCTGTTAAAAGTGCGAGGGGTGGTAGACGAAGGGGCAACATCAAGTTTGTGTGTTGAAGGGGTGCTTGGTATTCACAAGAAGAAAGGGTGGAGGGACTAAAGTTGTAATGAAGTTGCTCTGAATGACCAAATTGAAAAGCCCAGGCTTCTCTTCGTAAGCCAAAGTGATCCGTAGACTACCAGAACACGTTGACTTAATCCATGGCATTCTTTGAAAGACTCAAGACCACATAAATGTGCTGTCTGTCCTTTTAGCTAAAAATACCCCAACTTTATGGGTTTGTGTTGCCACCTTTTGCCCTTCTGTTTTCCAGGATTGTTAAGCCAGTAGTGAATTATGTAGCAGAAAGAAAACTGAGAAATGGCTTGTTAAAACACCTTGAGAAAAATGTGAATGGTGTCTTTATTTGTTAAGCCACCAAGTTGTGTTAATCTTGTGATATTTTAGTATGGAAGTCATGCAAGCCCACAGTTGGAAAGTTAGATCATGTTGTCACAGCTGGATCAGTCATTTTTCTCCGTTTCTATTGCTGTGCTGTCCAGAAGATTTTCTGTGCTTTAGAGCAAGGCTAAGTCTCTAGCATCTTTGATTTAAGCCAGCAGAGGTACAGCCTGATTGTAGTGGGGAAACAAATGCTCCTCACCAATTTATTTCCTAGTAGTAAAGCAAGATTGCAGGGATATTAATTTGCAGTCTTGGTTTAGTTAAGAATAGGAAAAACAAGGGGAGAAGATGAAACAAAGGGAAGAAGGTGAAACAATTGGAATGACTGAATAACTTAACTGGAAATCTTACATGTATTTAATGTACCGCTGCCATTTGGATTATTTGGGGAGGGAAAAGAAAGTCTATAGGAAAATTACTTGGAACATCTGTGTGTCTATTCAGCACCTCATTTATAAACTTGTTTTCTGAACTCTTGTTCTAGGAGTGCTTTCTGCGAACCAACATCATGCCAGCCCCGTCTGCTAATAGCAGGAAAAGAAGGGTATGGCCAGGTTTCTTACGTGGCACCCGTGGTGTTGCACGCTTTGGAGAAGTTTTCTGTTCACACCCTGGACCTTTCTGTTCTGCTTACAAACGTTGCACCGCCAGAAGAAATCTGCGGACAGGTACCTTTTTTCTTTTTCTTCTCATCGGATTCACTGACTGTATGTAAAGGATCAATCGAGTTGCAAGTAAGGTGAGCAAAATTCATTGGTAATGGAGGTGGCCTTGTTTTAATGTGCTGGGATGTTTGCTTCTGTCTGAAAATCCCCTTTTCATTTAGACAGCACCACAAACAATCTGGATGTTGTACATGTCGACATTTTCCATACCCAATTTTACAGTGAGGCTGTTGCTAGCAGCTCAGGAAGCTGGGCGGTGTTGCTAATAAACATCTCTTTGTGGAAAGAAATGCTGCTCATTTCACTGGGATCCAGAAAGTAGTTCTCATTGCCTCCTAGGACTGTGTGCTCCCAGTAGATGGCTCTGTATCAGACTGCATGTCGGCTACTTTTTGTAGCCTTCTTCTAGATTATATTAGTAAGGCAACCAAGGTTTGGGGCTTCTGTTTATTTTGTTTTCGCACGGACATGCACAACTTGTGCTGTTGCAGTATGTGCACTAAAAGCATTAACATTCAGAAAACACTTCATTTGCACGGTGATGTGGTTTTAACTAGAAAAAATGACCAGATTTGGTGTTTTTACTTTTAGGCAGGAAATCCATTTTCTTGTTTGGCATCACTACCTTAAAATATTTTTACCTTTAGTGGAAACGTTTGAGAGTCATACAAGTAAGGACAGACATGTTACACGACTGAATACTGATGTGTCCCTTAAGAGGGACATTTCCTTTCTTTGTTATGCGATGATTGTGGCTGTGGCCATATAGCTACGGTTTCTAGCCACTGCCTGAATATATCCTTCCCATCTTCTGACTAGAGTTCTCCGAATACTGATAATCTGAAAGGGTGCACAGAGAAATTCCTTATGTGAAAGGATGCTTGCCACTCTGTTCACGTAGTTTCATTTCATGGGGCAGTCAGATGGCTATGTAGCTATGTATTAAGAGGTTCTTGTACGTGTTTTAGTTTTCTTACGCAAGCTTTCCATTTCACTAGCTGATCCGAAATGCTCAGAAGACAGCACCAAGCACAATTTATGTCCCAGATATCCATTTATGGTGGGACAACGCTGGACCTGCCTTGAAACTTACTGTTCTAACTCTACTACTTAACATTCCAGCACTTTTGCCAGTTTTGCTGCTTGCTCCGTCTGATGTACGTCACTCAGATCTCCCAGAAGAGGTATTTGTCAATACTTTCCTTACTATTTCTTCAGTGTCTTGTAATTTATGAATGCTTTCAACATCAAACTGGTGTGCTTTCTTAAATGCATACTGTTTTACTCAGACACCCTAACAAATCACTTAAAATTTGCTTAGAGAAAAAGAATACTGTGAAAGCATCTGCTTAAGGTTTTTCCTGAGTCAAGCAAGTGACTTTCACCCCCTTCTCACACATGCAAATAATAAATTAATACAATAATTCTGGTGGCTACAAAGTGGTTCAGTCAAGAATATGAAGTGCTTGAAATGACAAGAGGATGTTTTTACTGAAGAGATTTCTTCTGACAGTCTGCCATTCCATGCTATGTTGGGTAAACTGCTAATAATGCAATTTAGTAGAGAATTGAAACACTTTGATTAAAAAAAAATAAGTAAATCAGTTTCTTTCTTCATATAGGCCAAAGCTTTCCAAGCTGGAAAGCTGAGTTCCAATTTCTGCTAAAGTAACTTTGGAATTGAATTCTAGTTGTAATCCTAAATAAACTGTAGTAAAAGTACGTGCAGAACTTCATTGACTTCTGAGAGTTTACATTAAGGGAAGGTGCCCAAAACAGGACCACGCTGTTGTCATTCTGATGATTTGGTCTCAGTCACTGGGGGAAGAGAACGGGTCTTACCTAGACGTGTTTATTATCAACTGCTTTGAAAGTGCTTGAGTTCCCACAGAAGTTTTTGTACAGGCTGTAAATTCCTTCTAAAATAAGTAGTGAAATTCCTCACCTACCTTTTAATACTAGAACTTGAAAATGGAGGAAGACGTAGAGGTACTAGCTACTTCAGACACCTTTTGGGAGAGAAATAAAAACTCAGCAAAAAGCCCTCACTTGTCTGCTGAAGCCTGTCTCTTCCCTCGATAGCCATAAAGGTTCTAAGTAAAGGCTGCAGCAAGGCAAGTAAATACAAAGGAAGCGCTGTTGGATGTGGTGAAAGCCATTACTTTACCAGTGTAGCGTACAATCCCTTCAGCGAGCTTTAATTCTACAGGTGATTCTTAAAGGTGATATTTGAATTTGCCGTGCCAACCTGTGAAAATGTAGCCTTTTAAGGCCAGGAAGATAACTTTTTTCAGTTTGTGTTCTTCAGGTTATTATTAATTTGAAAAGGTACTCGTCTTTTTGGAATAGAAGATGAGTTTTTTGTGGCCTTAAATCTGAAATGTCTCTCCTCCTTCTGCTTTAGATCCAAAAATTATTTAATACGGAATTTGGAGAAGTGTGCAATATTGAGTTGCCTGGTAGGGCAGAGAGAGCAGCCTTTTTCTGAGGACCTAATTCTAAATGAAGTGGCTAAGCCTCCTGTAAACAAAAGAGGTGAGGAGGATATGAGAAGTACATCTAAAACTTTCCTATCAAAGTTACTAGCTCTTTGGGCTTTGCTTTGGTGGTCATTTTCTGTCAGTAATTTGTCATATGCTTGTATTTGAGTACTGTAAATTGGCCAATTTTTCCTGATGAATTGAAGTTGATTGGACATTGGAAGTCGTGCCTGTAGCACCACCAGCTGAGCCTCAGAAGCCACAAGAGTGATCCCCACAAAAGTAGGGATGCTGGAGGAGGAAGAGGAGGATACCTTGCGTGACCTTAGAATTTTCTTGAGGGACGTTACTCACAGACTTGCCACTGACAGACGTTTCAGGGAATTTGCAAAGCCCGTTGACCCACAGAAGGTAAAGTAGTGCTGATCCGTGTGTGTCTGTAACTTCTCAGTGTTCGTACTTCTCAGCGTTTTGGGGAAGGTTCAACTTTGTTTTTAGGGCTGCACTGTAAGGATTTTGCAAGAAGCAGAGGCAGTGCTTTTACTTCTGCTGACTCTCAAATGTGTCTTATGGGATTATTCGCTGAAAGCCCTGGTTTCATTCTAAAAAGCCAGTCCAAATGCCAACACAGTTTGCTCGTGAAAAAGCTTTGACATGTAGGCGTGTCACAGCACTGCAAAGCACAGAGATCTTTCCTTATAATTACAAACAGTATTTACAGGACTACTTGAGTGAAGTCTGAAGCCCTTTCTTGGACTGTCAGTTCCTGTGGGAACAGGAATAGGAGCAGCAGTTTGTAAAACTAAGTTTTGAGATCCTGTTCTCTGTTTCATCTGGAACTCCTCAATAGGAATCAACCATAAGTGCAGTGTGTTTTCTTTTTCCTCCAATTGGCTGCTTAGATGCCTTTTTCTCCTTAATTTATGAGATAAGCCTAAACTAGGGGCGTATATTTCAAAGACAGGTGTAACTTGAATATACCTGGGGATCAGCAAAGTCGTCTTCATGTGGGCCTCCACTGGCTTTTCTTCCCCTTTTCTCCTAGGTTCTTGAGCTGTGAAAAATCTAGACAGATACATATGTCCTCATCTGAACTGGTCATTAGTCTCCTCTTCTGGTCTGAGGGAAGAAATGAGCACCTCAGGGCCCAGTTATCTCATTCTAAAGTAGATGCCTGCAATAGGTACTTCACAGGTGCAATTCATGCACCTTTTCCTCAATGTCGACAACAAAGAGAATGCCGGATGGCTTGCTCAGCTTTCACTGTTGTGATTTTCTGAAGCAAAGTGAAATGAATCTCCCACCCTCAGTGTTTCTTCTCTACCATGCACGTGCTTCTGACCTCCCTACTTCTTGTTGTCCTCTCGTGGCCGCTCTAATGAAAAATGAAAAAGCCCTTCCATTTTTGAGAAGCAAACTGGTTAATTTCAGCATCTTCTGATGCATCGCAAATGTTCAGAGTTTTTAGGAAGTCGTTTATTTAAAGTCTTCAGAATAATTTTGGTAGACAGTGTGCAAGGTTAAGAAAACCTCTGAATGCTTGTATTTGATCTGCAGGTACCTGACTATGCCACAAGGATTAAAGAGCCGATGGATCTTTCAACAGTTCTGACTCAAATTGACTCGCGCCAGTACCTCGCTGCAGGAGACTAGCTGAAGGACATCGATCTAATCTGTAACAATGCCTTAGAGTACTACCCGGATCAAAGATCTACAGGTGAGGATGTGCTTTATAGCCCTAGTTTAAAAAATCTGTCAAACATATAGATGGATAAATGCTGTGTGCGGACAATAGACTTCGGATGGATTAGATGATTTTGGACGTCCAGACTGTAAATATTTTATCATTTTGCTACTTGGGCATGGAATTGTGATATAAGTGTTCCCACGGAACTAATGCTTTTGTTTTAATTAACTTCGATGTTGTTATGCTGAAAATATTCACTGAGAGAACCTTTTGGAACAAACCTATGAAGAAAGCAATTTTTTTCTGTGATCAAAACAGTTTCATTGGTTGGTAGACAACATTCAGTTAAAGTGTGTAAAATTTCAGATAGTCACAGCGCCTATGTTTTGCAAGACACTGCATATTCAATGGTGAGGAACGAACTGGATACAGAGTTTAGACGACTTTGTGAACAAATTAAAGAATCTCGTGAGAAAAGAGGTACGTGCTTTAACGCTAAGGATTTGAAGACTTGTCTCTGCATTTGTAACTGAAAATGCACGACGAAGATCTTTGGTATCTATTCTTTCTTGCAAGGTCGCACCTCTGCAGCGTGTGCTCCATGCGACAACTCCAAGTTACCACAGCAGAACCCTGCTACTGAAGACGAGAAACCAGATGAAGAGAGTAATGAAAATGAGGAGATGCCAGCGGCACCTGTAGATGCCAGTACACCCATTTCTAATGGCAAGTTGCATTTTATTCAGCTGCTCTTGTCGTTCATACCTTCTCTGTTCTTGAGGCGCAACAGGTGTCTCTGATGCCTGGCTCTTTATGGCAGAGGTAGTTTGTTTTCAAATTGACTTCCAAATGGGAGAGAGAAATCCAGAGGTCATTCATTCAATATAGTGATGAATTAAAGTTCAAAGAAAGTTGGTTCATTTGATGTACTCTTACTGGAACTTCATTTTGTAAACAGAACGACCCCCCACTCAAGGATATGACAGCTTCCCTCCCGTACTAAAAATGATAGTACTCACCCTTGTAGGAGCAGCAATGTGAAGAAGGTCAAGGGCAGTAAGAAGGGTTCGAAGCTTTGATATAACAAGCCTTACACTTTTGTTGACAGAGCTCCTAATAAGCATCTTTAGCAAGGTCTGGAGATGGGAGAAAAACTCAAACTCGATTTTAATTCTAGGATGTATAATGTCAAGCTTGACTGTTCCTCTGAACAGTCAATTGAATTATTTTTTTTTTTAATTTAAATTAATTAGTTTATTTTTTTTAATTTAAATTCATTTGAATATAAAGTTTTTTGTTGTTGTTGTTGTTTTTCACGAAACACTAAGTTTATGTGAAAGGTTTTGCTGCAATATCTTTTTGCCAAGGATATTAAGCTTAAGTTATCCACAAGAAAACGGTGGGGAAAGGGAAGCTTTAGTTTTGAAAGCTTTTTTTTTTTTTTTTTTTTTCTCTCCAAGTTTTTCTTGAGCACAGCAGCGTTTCAGTGTCTGCCTGCCATTAGTTGCCCCACTACCAAGTCAGGAGGGTCAATTAAACTTGCATGAGGCATAATTTCTTTATCTGAATCTACGTGGTTCACATAAATATATTCTTGTTTCCTTCTTTCCCTAGGATTATTCTTCTCCCAGTATTGAATGTTTCAACGGACACCGTTTAAGATCAATGAGCAAAAGCATCCTGCGGTGTTCAGTCTCCAGCTTTGAAGAAAGTATGGCGATACTGAGGGGAAATGTCAAGAGAAGATGCTTTTCAAGGTACTGTATTTCTATATGTTCAATCTCTGTTCGATTTGTAGATTGAAAAGCAAGAGAGAAAGCATGTGCAGTGAGTTGTGGCCTGATAAACCTCCGGCTAAAATCAGCAGAGGCCTATGAGCATGCTGATGGCGTACCAGTACCTTAAAACTAGCATCCCTCTTCTCAGTGAAAGTCTTCCGCTTTTCTAAAAAAAACTGTTTTTTTCCCCAACCCCTTTGAGGTGGTGTTGTGGTTTAACCCGGCCGGCAGCTAAACACCACACAGCCCTTCTGCAACCCTCCCACCTCCCTCTCTGGGATGGGGGAGAGAAACGGGACAGTGAAGCCCGCGAGTTGAGATAAAGGCAGTTTATTAAGACAGGAAAATAATAATAATGATGGTGATGATGATAGTACTGCTACTAGTAATGTGTACAAAACAAGTGATGTACAATGCAGTTGCTCACTACCCGCTGACCAGTGCCCAGCGTACCCCCTAGCAGCCCGGCTGCCCCGCCCTATCCATGGTGCAGCGTGTTGCCATAAGGCATAGAATTCTTTGGCCAGTTGGGGTCGGCCATCCTGAGTCTGTCCCCTCGCAGCTGTTGCTGTGCGCCGATTCTGATCGCCAGTAGGACAGTGAGACACCGAAAGGTCCTTGGCTTGTTGTAAGTACTGCTCTGCAGCAATTGAAACATCGGGGTGGTATCAGCACTCTTCTAAACATCCTTTCACACATCCTCAGCCAAAACATAGCAACCTACCCGCTACTAGGAGGAGAACTAACGCTGTCCTAACTGAAACCAGGACATGTATCTTTTCCACTTGGGTGCTATTGCTCATAATTTTGAGAATTCAACATGAGCAAGCTAGGAAATGGGGGTACATACAGAACCGCGTGTATATGGCACGCAACAGACTTGGGATGTGGATCCTGCGTGAGGCCTACAGGCTTCTCTTTGTATACCATGGAGCACTGGCTTGTAAACATGGTGAAATTTCCCATCCTTGATGGGTCTAATACAACAAGTCTTTTCTCCCTTCTCTGCCCTGTCCTCTTTCTTAATGTAGGCAGTTGAGAAAGCCAAAATTGGAACGAAAAAAAGAATATAGCACAGGTAAGTGGCTGTAAGTACCCGGGATACCTATTTGCGCAGGTTACTGAAGAGGATGGCACTTGGTCACTCCATGGCTTTCATTTGGCCCCAAAGCCTTCTGTAGTCAGCTGAATTCACTCCTCAGTGACTTTTCTGTGAAGAGAGGTAGGTGCAAATAGGAGATTTTATGGATTCCTTGGGGAGGGAGCAGTGTGAATTGCAGCTTGGTAGGCACAAAGCAAACTGTTCTAATTGTGCAAAGTAAATCGATACTTGATAAGTTCAAACTTAGTTTTATAGCTGGCAAGCACAAAAGTAAACCTTAGCTGTGATCCTAGCAGCACAGCGGTGTAGCTCTTCCCTTCCCCTTGTCCTCTTGGCTCTTTTAATGACAGTGCAAGCAACCAACCTGTGCCAAAGGGTGCTGTATGGCAAACAATGGGCAGGCTTTTTTCTAAAAAGCACGAGTTTGAGTTATGTGGTGTTTGGGTGTTTCTCTTGAAACGATTCTTCCCTCCTTGAGCTGTTAGATCCTAATGCAGGAAATGGAAGTGCTGCATGCATAAACAGAGTAATCAAACATACACCTCTTAGGAAGAGGCTTGCAATGTCCTAGTGTTTGTTTTGAGCACTGTTAGATACAGTTTGACATGAATGGAGTGAAAACACCTTAGAGAAAGGTGTTGATTGTTCTCACTTTTCCAAGACAGAAATAACTGGAGTAGATTTCCCTCCTGCATGGAACAAAAGTTGCACGTTTGTTTTTGTCTGGCTAGCTTTCAGTCTCTTTAAAAATTTCCCTACAGGTCCCAGTTTTAAGTAGACAGTTTAAATGTGCATAGCGATAAAGAAGTGGAATGCAGTGGTTGTGACACCAACTTCTGATCTGAAATGTAAAGAAAACTCAATCCACTTCAGGGTGCCTTTTTTGTTTGTCTGTTTCCATTTTACAAGAGCAACGGTGAAATAAGGAGAATCCCATCTTCACTGTTTCAAAATCCTTTGTTTCTGCGTTTCAGTCACCAGAACCTTGAGGAGTAGAGCTGGTGCTAAAACTGTGAGACGAGTCCACGGAGAAAACAGGGACTTGGAGCTGCGCCGCAGCTGTAGAGTCGGACACAGTCGGTACTCGACTACTAACTCGTCCATTCTATTTGACAAACTTATGACAAAGTAAGTCATCTTTTCTTGCAGACCTCTTAGAACGATCTTTCTTAGCAAGCCTTTGCACTATGGCATGATGTTGGCCTCGACTTGCTCTTTATTCTGACAGCAAAGAGGTATGGCTGCTCCTGGCATTTCCTTCCTGTTTACAGGGAGACACCGTTACCTGGCTAGATAAACAGATTTTCTTGAAGGTGCTATTTCAGCATATAAGAATTGATTTAAAAAACAACAACAACCACAAAAGTGCTTCATGGCTTACTAGTTTTGTAATCTCACATTTCTCCAGGAATACTTGATTTGCTGCATTTCACCATTACACTCGTCAGCGCCGCTGATTCTGGTTTATCACTATTTGCATTGCAAATCTCCTTGTCCAAAGCTTAAACTGATGTATGCACTGCTTGAAAACAAAACCTGAAGCTGCAGAGCAGAAGACTCAAGTCATTATGTTAGCCGCTGTGTAACCATACTGCTTTCCAAGCATAAGATGTCCAGCTTATTTTGTTTCTATGAAGAGTTTAAATGGCTCCCGTTAAGCAAAGATGTCCCCACACTGATACTATTAAGCAAGGATTCCACCTCCTTTGGCTGAGGTCTGCTCCCTTACTCATATTGGAACATTCATCCAAGTAGCCTGCAATTCCACACTCTCGGGGGAAAGTCCATAGAATAGCAAAGGTTCCTCCAGTCTCTTCCTCAGCCTTTTTTTGAAGCATGCAATAAAGCAAAACATTCACAGGCTGCCCTTCCATGCAAAACAAGGCAAATTAGTAAGACAGGAGCCACAAAACTGATTGTCCTTTAAAGTTAAAATGAGATTTGAAATAGATCGAGTTAGCAAGTGTTGTAAGTCTGTAGCTAAGTCTGGTTTTGCCAATGCAGCACAATTCCCTATCACGTAGCCAGAGCTGCTTCTGTAGCTCCAAGAAGCAAAACTGCTTTGACAAAATACTGTGTCATCAAAGCATTCGTTGGCTCAGTAGGCATGGCTCAAGTTCAACAAGTTTGTGAAAAAATGAGTACTAACAGAAGCAGCAGGGTCCAAAGAAACACTTTATGTCCCCACTGCGAAATGAGGGGCTTTACCTTGAGTGTTATGCACACTGTCAATAGAAAAGCACTGTAACAGAATCTGCCACGGCAGTTTGCATGTTACTGAAGGACCATCAGAGTGGGACTGCAGCAAGATCATTGCGAAGTTACAAAAAAACCATGTGGGGGTGGGAGTTTAGTTGCGTTCGATAACACAATCTTAGATAAAGATTTTGGTCTTAACGTAAAAGTAAGGATGTCTACTGATCTCTTCAACTCCAACAACTGAAGCCCAAGTCTGAAAAATCGCCTTTAAGAATGCAAAGAAAATATTTAACTCTTCTGTATGTTCATACTTTGCTATCAAGCAAAGGAATGAATGCTGATGCCTTAACTATGTAGGGCTGTAGCTTACAGAGAGACTACACCTTCCTGTTTTTTTCCCTTTAAAAACGTTAAATGTACGTGAAATTATTTGGGGGTGTTTTCACATGCAAAGCCTAATGCAGTGCATGCAAGCCCTGTCATCTTCTTCGTCTAGTAGTGTCACGTTAAGGGGTGTAGCCGATTGACCGTCATGGGTCCCGTCGGATTCAGGGTGCTGAACTATCACGGTCACGGATTCACCAACAACGCAGTACGGCCTCGCTCTAGTCGCATTCAAGGAGAACTCTCACAGCTAGGAAGAATGCAATTAAGTGCAATTTCTTACGGCGACAGGTACACAGGTTCTTTGGATTGTCAGTGATAAATTCACTGTCTGCAAAAGCAAGCTAGCATGCATGAAATGCACAGGTACACAGCCTAGGTATTAAGACATTAAAAAGCATCAAAACTCTAGAGATTTCTAAGATTCCACAGAGACGCCTGGCATAAGCAAGCGTTCAGATCTTACCCCACGGCGTCCCAATGGAGTGGGGGTGGGGGAGTGAGAGGCTCAGCCTGTCGAGTGATGTCAGAAGGAATCCTTCCTGATAGTATCTTCCCTAACATCCCCTTTCTCTTAAAGCAATTGATATTATTTTCTATCTTTAAGGTGGAGCTTGAGTGACTCTAGTCATGCATATCTTGGTTGTGCGTGGTAGAAATGATCTCACTTGCGTTTAAAGGTACAGGCTCTGAGAAATTCCGAGGGCGTGCTCAGTGAGGGGTGGTTGCACCTTGGAGGCGGGTAGCTTTTGGGATGGAGGTGTGCTTATGATGCCTAGTCGCTTAAGGCGATTACTCCACAAGTAGTAACTTAGTGTTGATTTAACTACAGCATATCTAAAACATAAGAAGGATGTTAGTATGGAAGAAGCCGATGAAACCAGTCCTTAAATCTTACTACTTATTGTGCGTGAGCAGACTGGCGTGAGTTTTAGCTATACTGGCAAATATCAAACCACACCTGTGTCGTCCCAGAGCTGGGAAAAAAAAAAAAAAACCAAAAACAAAACCAAGGAAATGTTGAAGCAAATAGGGAGGCCTGTAGCTTGTGCAGTCTTTTAGCTGAGAAAATAAAGAAGGAGAGAGACAGGTAGCCTTGAGCTAGCAGAAGCAAGGAAGAGAAGGGCTAAAAGGGAAAAAACAGGAAGGAGAACACCAGCTCCAGACTGACCTCTAGTAACCTTTTTCTCATTAAGGGTCATTAGCACATTAAAAATCACACCTGTCAAAATGCTAATCTATGCTAATGTGGGATTCGGTGTGTGTCCCCCCTCTCCTGTTCCCCCTCCCCCCCGGTATTCCTCTGTAATGCACAAGCTCAGTGGAGATAAGTTAGGTGAGCTGTAATAACCAATCCAAAGGAGCCAAAGAGAGAGTTTTCACAAGTTTCCTGTGTATAAATGACGGTGATTCGAGTCAGAGGTGTGCTTGCTTTGCGAAAGATGGCCAAGTACCTGACTCTGCAGAGTTCTATAAGTAATTATATAATTAAAAGACCTTCGTGTGCATTCCGACTCGGTGCTTATTGGCGCGGTGCACTCTGCACGAACCTGCAGACAACATCTGTACTCAGTGTCATGCCTACAGACAACCCTTTACTGTTGGGACCTGCATATTTTTCTGTGCATTCAACACAACCCCTTTGGCACAACTAGTTAACCACGTAGCTGCCCGTCCACCACTCAGTTGCACTTGTGAAGAGGAAAAGCTATTTCCGTCTACTGGAGGAGCACATCCTCTAAATGCAAGCTTCACTCAGCTGGTCATTTACTGCAGGACAAGATTTGAAAAGTGTTGTTGAGTTCTGGGTTTCCTGCTTACAGGAAAAATTAAGTGCTAGATCGCCCTCTACTCCGCTTTGTCTGCTGCATTTAATGGAGATTAAACTGATTTCGTTTGCTCCTCCGTTTATGGACAATGAGCTGAAGGAACAGGTACAGCACATTAGCCTGGAATGCCTTCCCTCCCAACCAAAGTAAACTGGAGCTGTACCTAACACAAGCAGAAGCAAGGCTTCTGTGTTTTCAGCTGAATAAAGTTCCAACAAAATCATCCTCTGGGATTTGAAGCTTACTTCACATGACATGCCAACGACTCTTTTCCCTCCATTGTAAAGCGGATCCCTGCTGTTAGTTGCTCTAGAAGCAAAGGAATCATCGGTTTGGTTACCAAATAGCCGTTTCTGCAAACGAGAAGTGTTGTGCTCTCTCTTCCCTTTGAATGACTCCACACTTCTCATCAGCTACTGGATTGCTGACCTAGAATCAGAGAACATCCCAAGGTGGAAAGGACTCCCAATAATCACCAAGTCCAACTGGTGGCTCCACACAGGACCACCCCAAAGTGAGACCCGATGTCTGAGAGCATTGTTCAACACTTGTTGACCTCCGTCAGGCTCGGTGCCATGAGCAGTGCCCTGGGCAGCTGTCTCAGTAGCCAGCCACCCCCTCAGCGCAGCGCCTGAGGCGCACGGGGCTCGGCGGGGCGGCCCGGGAGGGGAGGACGGCGGGGCGAAGTGGCAGCTCCCTCAGAGCCGTCTCCCCGCCGCCTCGGCCGCATGTCGTGGCTTTTTCATGTCGGGGCTTTTTCATGTCGTGCCCTCGGTCTCTCGCCGTGGGTGAGATGCTGCTCCCCAGCGCGGACCCCTTGCGCGCGGGGCCTGCCCGCGGCGGCGGCGGGAGGGAAACCCCAACCCCAAAGCCCTCCCGGCAGGGAGAGCTCGGGGTGAGGGCCGATCCGGCACCGACAGTAAACACACGCCGGAGGAAACGCTCTGGTTTTAGCCATGAGCAGCGCGGCCAGGTTCACAAGGCGTCACGCTGGAGCTCCGAGTTCGGCGGCGTTCCGAGGCCGTTGTGGCGGTTGTGGAGACGGCCCCGGCTGAGGTGGCTGCTGCTGTCGCTGCTGTCCCGTCTGTCCCTGCTGTTGCCGCTGTTGCCGCTGTTCCCGGACCTTGGAGACCCCCGGCGGCTCCCTGTGCCAGGCCCTGTGGCCCCGGGGAGCTGCCCGCCGCCTCGTCGGCCAGCCCGGCAGCAATCCTGCCAGCACAGAATAGCCCACTGCGTTTCAGGGTAAAGTGACGATTAATTTCTATTTCCTGGCCTGGGTGCTGCTTTCTTCTTTAAGGAAGCTTCAAGGTTAAAGGTTCAACTCAGTTATGTCAGGGTTCAACTCCGTTTCGTGAAGGGGCTCTTGTACGAAAGCTTAAGCTGGGATTGACTCTCTGCTAAGCGGAGGCCAAACGTGGACCTACTGAGAAGCAGGTCCTAAGTGATAACATTTTCTAAAGAGACTGCTAAACACATCTGAAGAGTGCTGCTGCAGAACTCTGAATGGGGGGATAGCAACTGTCTTAAGTGATCTGGAATCTTGAATTTACTTTTCAATGGACAAGAGGTGTGTCTCTCAAGGCAAACAAAGAGAGGAGTAACACCCTCTCTTGTCACTCATGTCAACATAAATTTATGCTCAGAGCGTAGGTGTAGGAACAGCATCGGTATGTATATGGAACATCGGGAGAGGAAGCTCCATCGGTATTTACAGTTTTTCTACTACCTTGCCAGAGAGACGTCATCTCCAAATGAGAAATGGATGTATTTTGAAACAGTGGTGGTGGATCGGATTTCTTCTTTCTAGTGTTAATATTTGCTCTTGAATCGTACTTAATAGCTGGTAACACCTCAACCAGTTGTCAAAAATAAACTTAAAAATGTGTAAGGCTTATCTCATTGGTCAGTATAAAGATCAAGGTCTTCCCTTCCCTTCCCTTCCCTTCCCTTCCCTTCCCTTCCCTTCCCTTCCCTTCCCTTCCCTTCCCTTCCCTTCCCTTCCCTTCCCTTCCCTTCCCTTCCCTTCCCTTCCCTTCCCTTCCCTTCCCTTCCCTTCGCTTTTTTTCTTTTTTCCTTTCCTTTCCTTTCCTTTCCTTTCCTTTCCTTTCCTTTCCTTTCCTTTCCTTTCCTTTCCTTTCCTTTCCTTTCCTTTCCTTTCCTTTCCTTTCCTTTCCTTTCCTTTCCTTTCCTTTCCTTTCCTTTCCCTGCAGTATTGTTTTTCTGTTCTCCTTCTCACTGCAGTCTTGATTTTGTTTCTTGTCCCTTAAGTATGTTTCCAAAGTGTTGCTGAAACATTTTCCCTTTCAATCCTACAAAAGGAGCTGTCACTGGTGAAGATCGGAGCTTATCCCTGAGCCCAGGAGCTGTCACCTTAGTCTTCCAATCGGACAAGGACGACTTCATTTCTCATGTAAATGCATTTGTCAGGTTTGCGTATTGTTTTTTCAGGAATGGAAAGTGTGTATAGAATGGATTTAAAATCAATTTTAAATGTAAAACGTCAAGGCAAAAAAGTTCTAATTACAACCTCTGCACACAATTTGCCAGCCGTGGGACTAGGAGTTTTCTTATTTACTGTGTTTTGTTTAACGTGTCTGAAGTTTAATGGACAGCAATCAAGGCGTGCTAGAAATCTGAAAGCACTTTATGCTTTGTTCTCTCCGTCATTTTGGTATAACAAACTAGCTTATGTTTTAAACCCTCCATGAGGTTAGTGGTTTCCCTAAAGGTAACAAGTCCCTGTGTGCTACAGTAAGACAGTAACAAAACATGAAGTATAGAAGTTCATCCTGTCATTATTCAGCTTCTGCCTATGGACACACAACTACGCTTATTTAAAGCGGTATCACCTTGAAACCTAATCAGCATTTTAAAAAGGACTTTGTAGCAGTTATTGGCTTTTGTCCTGGAGGGCTGAGGTTTGTTTTGTTTTGTTTTACATTCAGCATTTCCGTTTCTAGCTTACATTCCCCTGTTATTTTGCATGAGGAAAGCGTGCAACTTTAGAAAGGAGAACGGAAAGAGCTGCTTTTTAGTCTAACTTTTCAGTTTTTCGTAGGAGTTTTAAATGTGGTAGGAGTAAAACACCAGAAGTACTGCTGCCAAAGTTATATTCAAACTCGTCTTTCTTGGAGAAGCAGAAGAAGCCCAGGGAGAAATAAATTTGCAAACATGCTCTTCATGCTCTCCTTTCCCAAGATTTCTCTGAGATATAGCCCATCCTTTGTGGGTTTTGAGGTATATGGTTCCCAGGAGTGAAAAGGAGGGCCAAACATCTCTCCTCTTGGATCTCAGCATGCCAGGGCTTTAGTGTACTGCCACTTACAGCTCCGCTTTTTCACCTGGAAAAAGCGACCGCATGATGTAGACTGAGGAGCCCTCACAAATTAACTTGCCGTCACCAAGTGACGCCCAGAAAAGGTGTATTTAAAAGCTAGGCTCATTATAGAATCACAACAAACCCCTCATGACTGGTGCAGTAGACAGTGAGGTAGAGGGCGAGCCCTGGAAAGACAGAAGAAAAGTAGCAGTGAGTTCTGGGTACCTTTGTGCAGACGAAACAGAAAAACGCAGGCAGTGAAGTAATAGTGTTCCGTTACTAATGCCAGCAATAGATAATTGCAACAATTATCTATTAGATCATAGGTACTAATTAACAGATAATTGCGCAACTCCGGAAATCAATAAATAACTGATTCCCCTCAGAGAATGTCTTCTACATTTTTATATTAAAAAGACTCCAGAGTTGTAATGGATTAAAATCCTACGGAAGGGAAAGAAATGGCATCAGCCACTAGTTCTGCAGAAGCGAAAAGTAATACTGATAGAGTTTAGATGGAAATTTTCACTTTGTGTGTTTAGTTTGGGGATTCTTTTTAAATCATTCATACCAGCGATTTAGTTCTTAAGGCTGTTTCTTTGAGATTAAGTGACAGGACTTCTGTTACTCTTTTCTTCTTGGAATGCTTCTTGATAGTCTTACGTCAGCCAGAACTTCTGTCTCTGTTGCAGATGTGAACAATGACCGTAGCTAAGAAGCCCAAATCTTCAAAGCCTAAAAAGCCCTCTTCAAGGCGGTCTGGCAAATCCAAGAAACCAAGTCCTAAAATACTGATGTCACGCACCGCCAACTGGGGCCGGATAGTGCCTGCAGAAGATTCAAGCCAAGTCTCTGTGGCCCAAGGACGTGGAGGTGCTATTTACTGTAGATCATCTGAAAATTCTAAGGCTTTTGCCCCAAGAGATCTAAGTAAGTGTGTGTTTTATCCTGCCTCCATTTTCTTCAAAGCAAAAGTAGAAAATGCAGTTCTTACTTGTTGCACTGATAGAGAAGGGGACTACTGTGAACAAAGACTTCAAAAGCGAATCCCCTAAGGCAACTGAAGTGACTGATGTTACAGAAATTAATTTTGATATATTTACAGTCAACAGAGAAATATGGGGAGCTTTTTGTAATGCACAGATTCCTCCATGTCTTTTCTGTTTTGCAGAGAAAAGTGTTTGATTGTTGCTATTCACAGCTTCCATTTTTCACAGGTTTTTTGAAGGATAACATTGCTCAGGAAAAGATCTGGTATCTGTAGGGGTACCGTCATTCCTAGTTCCTAGTTTTTACGTTTTTACCGTATAATTTCAAGTCTAAGTTTGTGGTTTAAGTTATAATAAGGAAAAAAACAGTAGTTGAGTTAATCAGGTTAAAGATTATAGATGGAGAGGAACTTGGCATTAGGTGCTACAAACAGAATGGCAGTTAGCCTTGCCTTAGAAGAATTAAAATGGTTGACTAAAGTTGTTTGTTTTTTGTTTTTTGTTTTTTTTTTCCCCAAAACATTGTGTTGACCAGCCAATTTGAATTTGGTGGTATTAAAGCTGTCTGCAATAAGTTTTTCTGGTTTGGATTGTAGCTAGCTCCTCTAGGTGCTCCTGCAGAATAGTATTTTTTTAAATACCTTTCTTCGAAACAAACAAACAAGATCTCTTTTTAAATTTAACTTTCTTGCAGTCGTTAATGATGGAATTGCTCCGCCACAGAGCATTCTTTTTCCACCTGAGAAGATTTGTATGGATTGGCGAGAAACACAAAGTGTTGGAGTTGGCCTGTACAATCTTGGCAACACATGTTTTCTTAATGCTACTCTGCAGTGTTTGACCTACACACCCCCACTTGCCAATTACATGCTTTCTCTTGAGCACAGCCAGTCATGTGAGTACTTTCTAACAGTATTTTGAATCTGTTGGATAGCTCTGAAGGTGAAAGAACAGCAGTGATTCTGTGAGATAAGCTTATTTGCCTGATTTTACCTGTAGCAGCTGGCTTTGAGCACTGTATTAGCAGTGGGCTCCGAATAGCATATGGAGTGCAATTAATGCACCATGGTTTATTTAGTTAGTTATTTGTTTGTTTGTTTGTTTGTTTGTTTATTAAAGGATCATTTATTGCTTCATGGGAATAATGAAGTGCATTGGACAGTAATGCATTTGGTAGTAATTTTAGAGAGTAATACATTTTGCAGCCTGTGGAGTTCACATTCCTGTCAGCCTTTACAACTGCGACTTTGCAGTAGTCTTTTAGATTTCTCATCACAAAATGCATTTGAATACAGGCTTAGTGGATATTTTTCTTCTGTCAAGTTGTGTGAAATGAAATGTTACAAGACTGTTGGGACATTGGCATCTTGGGAGAATAGAATGTAGCAAGGAGAGTGGATATTGTATCTATAGTTTAAATTGTACTTAGATGTTTGTAGGTATGGATATTTCGCTGGACTGGGATGCTTTGCTCTTTCACTCTTCAGGTCGTGAACAAGATTTTTGCATGATGTGCACGATGGAGACTCACATTAACCAGGCCCTGCGTTGCACTGTTGATGCCATCGAGCCTACGCATGTTATCAGTAATCTCAGTCGTAAGTGGCTTCAGATGTGTTTCTTTTCAATAGCTTGTAATCTTCAAATAATTATTTGATGTGTCTAAGTGGTTTTAACACTCCAATGAAGAGAGATTTTAGAAATACAAGAATGATTTCATTTTTAAATGAGGTCAATACTATCATCTTCTTATTTAGGAATAGGACAACATTTCCGTTTTGGCAGTCAAGAAGACGCACACGAGTTCTTGCGCTATACTGTTGATGCTATGCAGGAAGCGTGCTTGAACGGAAGCACCGAGTAAGCATAAACAAGTTCACTTTCATACATTCTCTAGCACCTTCTAGTCCTTTATTTACTCTCAGAAATGATCTCTAGCACCTTTTAGTGCCTTATTTACTATCAGCAACGCAAGTCTACATCATCCTTGGTTTTCATCAAACTCTTTGAAGAGTTAACTCTGTGCCTTAAATCTTCTGAGGTGTGATTATAATTTATTTCCAGATTGGACAGATCTTCTCAAGCTACCACCATCATTCATCAAATATTTGGAGGATTTCTAAGATCGAGAGGTACTTGAAAAAATATTCCTGTCCTTAGAACTGATCTGTGTCTTTTGTCGGTAGTAAAGCAGTCTGTAGTTTGTCTAAAGTAGTATCTGTCAACAACTTGAATTTGGACAGTTAGTCTCCTTCACATAATGTTAAGCATTTATATTTTGTTTCCAGTGAAGTGCTTGAATTGCAAAGCAGTTTCGGATACGTATGAGGCATTTCTTGATATCACTTTGGATATAAAGGTAAGATGTTTTCTAAATATAATTCATGATGTTTAAGTACATGCATAACTTTCTAAATTAAACTTGTTTAACTTAAAAAACCAAACCACATATAATGTTAAAACGTAAGAGCTTGGTGGTGCTAAGGAAGTGGATTGGACTTTGTCCTTCCGTGGAACCCATGTAAATAGTCTCCACATTTGCATTGGGTTTAAGGGGAAAGAATTCTCTTTCTGCAAAAATTATAATGCTGTCCTACTTCTTTGTTGTTCTACCTCAATATACATCTAATTGTTAGACTGATGAATTTGTCCCCAGTATTGATGACAAAGCACACTGTAGATGCTGTCTAGGCTACTGGAAAAGTATTTGTTCCAAAGTCAAATGCCTTCCAGGTGAGGTCAATGCTGAGCATGCTCTTTCTGCCTCCTTCTTCACAGTGCTCCTAGTAGATCGCTTGAGTATGTTAGTAAGATTCTCTTATAAACTACTAGTATGTGTCTGGAATTTTGAATTACGGTGACTTTGCGCTCTTCTTTCTCGCTGCTCTAGGCGGTTTCGTCTGTTAGCAGAGCTCTGGAACTCTTTGTGAAACCTGAAGAGCTGGATGGAGAGAATTGCTATAAATGTAGCGAGTAAGATTTTGACGAATTAGGTCTTAATCCTAGATGTCAGTTTTCTATGTTGCATGACTCTGTTGGACTACCTCTAAACTTTGGATCTACTTACAAGTTTTGTGGAAGTTTATAAAAGACTTGGATTTTTGTTTCCTTGGAGGGGAAAAGTCTTGTTCATAGGCATTCCCTATGGGTTTGCAATTCTCTGGCTTGTATTTTGCCATCAGAATTCAAAAAGAGCTACTTTTGTTCTTTCTATTTATTAGCTCTCGACAGTACTTTTCTTGATGTAAACTGCCCAGTTTCCGTTGTTCTCTGGGCTAGTGGCTAATTTTCACTGCTTACACCGTAGGTCCTACCTTGGAGCGGGCAATGTGTCAAACTGAACTATTTTGTTTCAAAGGATGGCAGATGGGTTCAGTGTCTTTCCAGACAAGCTCAGTACATGAAGACTTCCTACTGTTAAATGTCTCCCTCCTGTAGAATGACCATGTGCTTCTGTTGTATTTTTGATGTTGATAGTCGACCTATGTTGGAGATTATTTGCAATTTCTAGCCCTGGGGACCAAGGCTCTCTCGTTCCGCTTTCAGTATTTGTATTTCCCTTGAAAGCTGAAAGAATGTATCCAGGATTGGAGTTCAAATAGCCACTTTTGTAGACCAAGAAATGGTACCTTGCCATCCAACCTGGTCATACCCTTTTGTGAGAGATTCCTGTTCCCGCTATGCTCTGAGTTGTTGGGAAAATTGACCTTCTTCTCTGTATTAACAAACCTGACACGCAGTGCATGGGTTTATGAAAAGAAAAAAGACCAACCTATTATGCAAGTAAATATCATTCAAATAGCATAGGCATGCGTGAGACATTAAAAGGAGTTTGTTTTGGGGGCGAAAAAAGAAGATGCCTTCAAACACTTATCTCTGCTTGGTTTTAAGGTGTAAAAAGATGGTTCCTGCGTCCAAGAGATTTACCATACACCGTTCTTCCAAGGTTCTCACAATATCACTGAAAAGATTTGCAGATTTCACAGGTGGAAAGATCAACAAGGTATATTTACCACTGTAATGCAACTATATCATTGTGTAATGGGACATCCCCCAAAGCTGAAAGTTGTTAATATTTTCAGACAATAATTGTAGACTAACGACTATGGCTTATTCTTTCTCTTAATATCAATAAAGTTCCCGCTTGACAAGAAGCATATGCTTTCCTCTGAGAAGGCTGATTCATCAGGAAACAGTTCTCTGCAACTTCTAGTCTTAACCGTTGTTTATGGGAAGACTTATTTGTAGTGAATCAAGAAATATATTCGAGAAATATATTCTAGAAATCAATTCTAGTCTGTGTTTTTTGGAAGTGTTTTTCTCTGGCTAGTCCACGAAGTACTCTGGGATAATTTTTCTATCTTCTTGATGTCTCTTTAGGAGGTGAAATATCCGGAGTATTTGGACCTGAGAGCCTACATGTCGCAGTCAATGGGAGAACCACTGCTCTATGCCTTATACGCGGTGCTGGTACATCACGGTGTCAGCTGTCACTCAGGACACTATATATGCTATGTAAAGGTAGAAGTCAACAGCATTTCTAACAGGGTAAAGGTTGTGCTGGCAAACCAATTAAAGCATGACTAGCAGCTACTGTTTCTAGGGAAAAAGATTTCATTATATTTTTATTTGACATGTGTGTATTTTGTTCCTATCCGTGATTTCAATTGGAAAACGTGCAATTCACCTAAAGAAATCGTTGTCTTTATTTGCAGGCTGGTAATGGACTTTGGTATCAGATGAATGATGCTAAAGTAGTGCATACTGACATTAAAAGAGTTCTTGGTCAGCAAGCTTACATACTTTTTTATATCAGGTAATAACAAATCTTAAAATGTGTTCAGAAGAGATTTACTTTCCTGTTATTGATATTTTTCTGTTTTGCAAGTGTTTTTCTTGCTATCCCGGGAGAAGATTATTATTTGTCTAATTCAGTTCTGTCTAACCTGAAATTCTCTGTGTCGTTTATTATCTTTTGTTGCTTGGCCTTAAACTGCAGCACTTGTGTAAATTGCTATCTATGTGTTATCTGTAGCTGGCTAATTTAGAGAAGGAGAGAAATGAAGGCCATCTGTGGTGTAAGAATGAATTATTGCTGTGCAAGTGATAGTCTTAGTAGGAAGACTGTTCTCTACTTTTCAGTCTGTAGTCATGGCGAAGCCTTCTGTAGAGAAGGCTTCCATATCGTATGAGCTGTTCCTCTAAAATGATAGGATGGGATTTAATCCAAGAGTAGGCTGAAAGAAAAACTAAACTACGATCACTGCTCTTTTCTGAAGGCGCTATGATTTGACACTTGGAGAACGTGCGTTTTACTTGCCAGCACCATCTTATCCCTGTTCATTCCCTCCTGGTCAGCAGGGGGCTAATAGTAAGCAGGCTGGATTTCTGGGACCACGACTTCTTCCTCATATGATTAAGGTAATTCAGGGAAGCGGGAGGGCAGATAACGGCACCAAACTGCTAGTGGGTTTGGGGTTTGGTGTGGGGTTTTTTGTTTGGTTTTCGGCATCTTAGTTTTGTTTTCCTTCCCACGCTGCAGCTTTCTTCACAGCCCTCATGCTACAGCCAGAGTCATTCAAACAGTGGTTACTGCTAAATTGTGCAGCCATGCGACTCCATTACTTTATACCTCCAAGACAGCTTTCTAAAGCACAGAGAGCTACGCTCTTTGACTATTTAAGCAGAGTGTACTAATCCTCAAATCATTTAAAAGAGGACTTGTTTTTCCTATCCTCGTCACTTTAGCTAAGACAGGGAAAACTAAATGTCTTATTCCTGAGCACCAGAACGATTACTTCAGGCTTTTCAGGGTATGTTTAAAGGGGAAAATAAATATATTTGGGAATAGCAGCAGGTAATGTTAAGTTGCTTGGCTGTTTTTCAAAGATGATGTTAATTTGATACCAATCTGCAGTAAACCAAAAGCAGGAATTGAATACGCTTATTGGACTTGCATTTATCCTTAACGGGCAGTGTGTTTTTCTTTTTAGGTGTTAAGACCATTTGTAGAAACACTCAGTAGGAGAGTTTTGTGTTTCAAAATGTTACATGCAGTGTTTGCGTTAATCCATCTTGCAATTTCTTCTTTTTAAATACAGAATTCAAGCCGTTTAAATGGAAATGGATCCATAAAAGAGGACGCAAAGACCACTGGTGTCACCCTAAAAAGGCCATCTTCAGCACCACCAATGGCCTGTGTTCAAAACCAGGCAATTACCAGGCCTTCAATTACTGATACGTCAAGAAAACAGAAGATCACCATCAGTATTCACAATAAATTGCCTGCTCGTCAGACTGTGTCACAGCCTGACTTTCTTAGCAGTGCTGTGGAGGATGAAGATCTCTACCAGGCTGTTCCTTCATCCACAATTACAAATTTGGTAATGCAAATGAAGCAAATGCAAACAAACAAAAAAGTTTCTGATGAAATTTTTGTGGAGCCAACAGTGAATGAAAATCCTAAACTCAGCTCTGATAACACAGTCCCTTATGGTGCAGAATCTTCAGGAAAATCTGAGGAGGAGTCAAAGGGCTTATTTCAAAGGAATTTGAAATGCAATGCAATGTCCTCTAATGGAATTTTGGTGTGAAAGGTAGTCCGTACATTGCAGCATTCCAATTCTTCCTGTCAGAATGCTGACAAAGGAAGATCCCAGCATGAGCTGCCAAAAACAGATTCACTAAATGGTGCTATTAGGTTAGTTAATGAATCTAAAGAAAACGGACTGAAACTTGATGATTCCACTTGCCGAGTAGAACCTGTTAAACCTTCTGAGATGTTCTTTTCTAAAACAAATGGATTGCTTGAAACATAGATTTGCTCCATCGAGAATTTCTCACCTACGATGTATTCGGGAGTGTTTATTGTGTTCCTAATTCAGGTGAAATACTGAGAAAACGCAGCACACACGTGATCATAAGACTTTGTGGTATTATCCCCTTAGAATTTGCAGACCTGAGCTTACATTAGAACTTGTCAACTTAAGCTCAGCTGAGATAAAAATTCCTAAGTTTCATAAAGTAGATTTTGGGGGGTGAGTTGGGGTTATCTTTGAAGTGTAGATAATGCATACAACTCACAGCGGTCTTGCTTACCATTTAATGGAGAAATTCTGACAAGACTAGTCCTCAGTACTACTACAAATAGTATTTTTTTGTCTGCTGACTTGTGCGTTTTAATTGCAGATGCCTGGAGCTATGCCTTCAGTCAATCGAGAAGTCATCACGGAGTCCTTCAGAGCCAGCCAGCTGAACAGCTTGTCAGAGGAAATGAGGTAAAATGAGCACAGTCTGATTAAGACAAGACTTTATGGAAGTTCGTTACAGTTTTATCTGTCTACTAATAGTATTTAATGGAAGGATTTAAATTAGTACAATTCCATACTGTGTGTCCAGTGTCACGAACAGAACTAATGATCAGCACTGAGCATATCACTCTGATGCAGGTTGGTGCCTCAAGGAGAACTTGTGTTCCTTTATAGAATGTTTTTCCATTTTTCTCCACTGTCTGGAGAAACACTGGCTGTTCCCCGCTCGCCCCTATGCCTTTTTTCTCAGAGCAGCAGGTGGAAGGAGACAGATGCGTTTGCTTTTTTAGTGCAATGGCTTCAGAAGCAAGAGGGGAAAAGGCACGTTCTCTGGGAGCTGAAGAAGGTGTCCTAATCACAGGAGAGGTTTCTAAATGGCATATCTTTGCGAGCGTTCCTGTAGTCCGGAGGTTTTTGTTTGTTTGTTTGCCTTTGGAAGGTTTTACTCTTAATATTCACGTCCTTCAGCAGAAGTGAGAAATGGGTTTTTATTTTATGCAGTGTTGCGGAACCTCCGAAATCTCCTGGGAACGATGAATACCTCGCCCAGTACCAATGTGATGACCGTGGAGACAAGGAGAAAGCAAGAAGATCAAAAGAACGTGACCTCATTTCAAAAGAAACCGTTTTGTCCGGCAAAGAGTCTTGTGAGCCTGGTGAGAAATTGCGGCAAACTTCCTCTCTCAAGTCTGACACTGAATGTAGCTCTAACAATCTTTCTTCCTTAGCTATTGCAGATAGACGCCAAGATACAAAGGACAAGACTAAAACCACTGAGAAAGAGCATTACCGAAGCAAGAGGGAACATGCTCCTAGTGAAGAGAAGGAGAGTCAAAAAGCAGGTCCTTCCAGCAAGAGGAGGTGTTCTCAGAGCGTGGAATTTGTTGAGCAAAAGAGTCACAAGCAGGAGTACTGGGAGGGAAGCAGGTACAGATCTTTCCCTCGTGAAAGAAACAGCCCTGAGAATGGCAGAAGAGCAGTCAAATATTCAAAGTACAGATCTGGCAGCGGAGGAAGATCAGAACAAGGTAGCAATAGGTACTACCGATCCAAAGGGGAAAGAAGTTGGAGCAGAGAAAGATACTATCGAGACGAAGCACGGAGATGGGAAAGATGTGGCTATTACAAGGATTACTATTCACCTCATGCGACAGGAGACAGTAGAGAGAGAAAGTTCTCTCACGGCGATTCAGCCTTTGACAGATGGACTGCAACTTACTACAGCAGGTCACATAAGCATTATCATTACAAAAGCGGATGGCCTCACGGTTCCCTCTTGAGAGAGGAAGATGTACGTCGCTTTAGCACACCCCGAGCAGACTTGCATCGTTGCTCGGTACCTCAGCAACATTCCAGAAGACATTCTCGTGAAAGACATGCGCTTCCACCTGTGTCAGCTCATTTGGAGAACTGTCTCCAGAAAAATGAAACAGAAGGAAACAGAAAAAGAAAATATACCCGTGCAGAAGGTAGTGAAAGTGAAATAGAAAGGAAAGACAGAAAGATAGAAAAGGAGCTTTTAGGTGGTGAAAAAAATGCAAAAATATCACAAGTTCTGGAAGAAACAGAAGTCTAAGGATAAAGATGGAGAGAAGGATTCCAAGTAAGCAAGGATTCCAGCATACTCCGCATTTTTTATTCTAATTCTTTTCTGGGTGCTTCTCATGTCTTCCTTTTTTTTTTTTTTTTTTTTTTTTTTTTTTTTTTTTTTTTTTTTTCTGGTAGTTTCTAAGTTCTTTAGATAGCACCAGCTGGCTGGGGATCATGTTGTTAGGTTGATCAGTGAAGACAGGAAAGCTCTTGCTGAATTGTGTCAGAGCACTAGCTTTGGACCACATAGTTCGAATCACATCCGTACACCATTCCAGATTAGGTTAAAAGATTTTTTCTGCTTGCACATATTCCAGAGCTAGCCGTTGTTAATGATCTGTGTACAAACCAGGACCTATGGTCCTTCAATCTGACGGCTTAAGTTTGCTGCATCTAAAGTAAGTTGCGTGTGCACAAAGCACCACAAAATAGCTGACATGCTGCAAATCATCACCTGTGGTAAAATAAATCAAGTTTCATATAGGCAACAAGTGCCACATCTTTTTTTCCCTTTTTAACTTGCATGTTTCTTTCAGACTTCATGATTTGTGTTTCTGTGCGCTCCGCTTTGACAATGCCAATCGCAAGCGTAAGAAAAAGAAGAAAAAGGAGAAGAAAAAGAAGAAAAAGGAGAAACACCAGGAAAGCAAAAGGCTCCTTGGAACACTTGGATCCTCGTTTCCAGAAGATAACGCGGGAGAAGAAGGAAGAATGCCATCCTCCAGATGGCTCTTCATGTCAGTAATGCAGAAGTGAGAGCAGTAAACAACCTTACAAGGAAGGGAAGACTTCCAGTGCAGGCGAAAGCAAGAAATACTGCTCCATCGCATCCAACGACTATACTAAAGGTAAGCGGCCGCAGCGTGTGTGAGGAATTCCTTTTATATTAATCTCGAGATTATTTCAAACAGTCTTGAAGTGCTTGATGACTTAACAGTCTGCAGATTTATTATCAAATCAAAAAAAAACCCCACTTGGTAGACTATTTTTTTCCCAGTTTTGAATGGCCACTAGGAAAGAAGGCCTGAAATAAAGAGGTTAAAGGCAAATGGTTTTCACAGAATCACAGAATTTTCTAGGTTGGAGGAGACCTCAAGGTCATCGAGTCCAACCTCTGACCTAACGCTAACAGTCCCCACTAAACCATTTCCCTAAGCTCTATTTTCATTTGGTTTGATGATGAAGTGGCAAACAAGAGGAAGAGTTGCAAGCTCCCTTCTTAAATTCAGTCCAGCCAAGTAGGAAAAGTAAATGTGGACGGACAGCTGTATCTTGGCAAAGAAGATAGTAGGGAGCAAGGAGGTTTAGCAGTCAAGATGGAAGGTGATGCCATGAGGCTTAGAGGCTAGTAATGTTCTAATGAACATGGCCAAGTCTTGCGCTGGGCAGCCTGCTTGGGTCCAAAGCCTGCAGTCCTCCCCAAGATGTCGGCGAGGGGCTGGTGAGCCGTTGGGACGGAACCCCCGTTGCCCGGGTTCCCCAAGCAACCGCCCCACTCTCCAGCCACCATGGCAGGTCCAGCAGCCGGCTCCCGCTCCTCCCGGGGCTGCGGCCCTGCTGGCGAGCCCAGCGCCCCAGAGCTCAGCCCAGCGGCCTTTTTCCCACAGAGGGTTTCCCCAGACGGCTTCCGCGGCTTGCGCAGACGCAAAACTCCCCCTTCGTCGTCCCAGCCGTGCCGCCAACGGTGGCTGCCTGGCTGCTGCCCTCCCTCCCCGGAGCGACGGCGCTGCCCTTGCAGCCCCCGCAGGTACCCACCCTCCCCTCCGCGCTGCCCCAGGCCACCGTCTGGCACGTGGTGCCGGGGGTCCAGGGGCAGGTGCTGCAGCTCCCCGCCGGGGTGCAGCTGCCACCTGGGGGGCACCTCCCAGCCCAGGGGCACCACCTGCAGCTTGGGCAGCTCCCCGCCGGGGGGCAGCTCCCTGCTGTGGGGCAGCTCCCCGCCGTGGGGCACCAGCTGCAGCTGGTGCAGCTCCCCGCTGTGGGGCAAAACCTGCAGCTGGTGCAGCTCCCCGCTGTGGAGCAAAACCTGCAGCTGGTGCAGCTCCCAACCATGGGGCACCAGCTGCAGCTGGTGCAGCTCCCCGCCGGGGGGCAGCTCCCCCACACCGCTCCTCCCTGTGCCCCCTGTGTCCATCAGTGGGGACAGCCCATGGTGACGGGGACACTGGTACCCCACCATGCGCTGGGGCTGGGGCCCAGGGCCGTGCTCCATGGGGAGCTCCTGCACCCCACAGGCACCTGCCTGTTGCAGGCCCCCGCCCAGCGCAACCCCCCGCCACCCCTCGTCCCGGGGCCTCCGCTGCGGGGGCAGGCGCTCCCCACGCCCCGCACCCTGAGCAGCAGCCGGGGGCAGCTGCCGGAGCCCTGCTTGCACGCCGTGGGGCTCAGCGAGGACCAGGGGCCCCCGCTGCCCGGCCCCACTGCCCCCAAGCCTGCCCAGGCTCCAAGGACCGCCAGCACCCAGACGGCGACGCCTGACGGTGAGTTTGGGGCTGGCACAGCCGGCCGCTGGGCGCCCCACACCCAGGGGCCATGGGAAAGCTGACATCGCCCGTCTTGGGGGATTTTCTTGCTTCGTCCTCAGCGGCGACAGCCCCGCAGGTGCCTGAGGAGCCCCCGCAGCTGCCCGAGCTGGGCCCTGATGCCTTTGCCAAGGCCTTTCCAGAGCTGGCAGGGGACAGCCAGCAGCTGCAGCACATGCAGGACGAGCTCCTGGCCGACCTGGACATTCCCATCCCCGGCATGGAGGAGCTGCTCAGCTGGCTCGATGCCGTGGAGCCCCAGGACGCCTTCCCCGATTTGCCCAGCAGTCCTGCCCTCAGCCGCTTCCTCTCGCAGCTGCCCGACCTCTGCGAGGACATCGAGGAGCCGAGCACGCAGGGACTGGAAGCCACAGGAGCCCTCGGTGAGGTCCCCTCAACCCCTGGGCTGCGCCCCGAGAAGCTTGAGGGTGGGCTGTCGCTGCAGTCCCCCGTCGTGCCAGCAGTGAGCCCCCCGCTCAGCCCTGCAGCCAGTCCCCTGCCCAGTGCGCTTAGGAGCCCCCTACCCAGTCCACCCCTGAGTCCCCCCAGGAGCCTCCCTGACACCCAGCTCCTCAGTGCCCTTAGTAGACCCCTGCCCCAACCCCCCCAGCGTTCCCTCAAGACCCGCCCCAACCCCAAGGTCCCCAGTGCCCTTAGTAGACCCCAGCCCAAATCCCCCCCGAGTTCTCCCAAGAAACGCCCCAACCCCAAGGGCCGCAGTGCCCTTAGTAGACCCCAGCCCAAATCCCCCCCGAGTTCCCCCAAGAAACGCCCCAACCCCAAGGGCCGCAGTGCCCTTCGTAGACCCCAGCCCAAATCCCCCCTGAGTTCCCCCAAGAAACGCCCCAACCCCAAGGGCCGCAGTGACCATAGGAGACCCCTGCCCAAACGCCCCCTGGGTCCCCTCAAGAGTCCCCCGCCTGCCCCTGCGTCCACCGGCACCAAGCGGGGGGCCAAGCGCCCTGCGCCCAGCAGCACCCCCGGGACAGCGCAGAGCTGCCAGCACAGGAGGCCGACGACGGAGAACCCCCCCGGCAAGGAGAGGAAGACGCTGCTGGGCCAGGCTGGCCAAGGCCGCAAGAGACCGTGCCAGGGGAAGACGGCTGGCAGCAGCACGGTGGCTGGCAGCAGCAGGGAAGCAGGCAGCAGCGCGCAGCAGCTGGCGATCAACAGCACCACGGCACCCAGCAAGAGAGCGCGAAGCCCGGGGGCTGCAGGGGGGCAAGGAGCAGCGGCGCCACCTCCCCGCAGAGCGCGGCTGCTGCCGGAGACTCCGAGTGGGGAGCCCCGTGCCGTGCGGCCCCAGGACAGGCTCTGTCCCCAGGCCAGCGGGGCCAGGACGCTGCAGCGCCAGCAGCCGGGGACAAAGACCCCCAGCGAGACTTTGCAGCCGCTGGGGGCCAGGGCCAAGGCGCTGGGGCCAGCGTGCCAGCTGGCCTGTGTGCAGCCGCAGCCCACCTCCAGCAGCCCCAGCAGCATGCCCAGCGCCCCGCCGACAGTGCCAGGCTCCAGCTACCCGTGACCGACCTCGGGCTTCTCCTCGACGGCCCCCGCAGCACCCAGGCAGGCACAGAGACCTCTGCAGGCACCTGCTCCAGCTTCAGCCACGCTCCTCAGCCCTTGCCCCTCTCGCTTGCCCTCTCCCCTCTCTCGTGCTGGAGCTAGGGGATGGGCTTGCCACTCTCAGGGATGGCAACAGCGCCAATGGCAAATGCGCGCGCGCCTCACCCAGGAAGGTGGCAATGGCAAGCTGGGGAGATGCTGGCAGCAGCTGGGCTGGGAAAGCTTGGCCATGGCAACTGCTGCTTGGGACACCAAAGGGCTGAGAGACAAGACTTGCTTCTTCTTTCGGGGCATTGCTCTTCTTTCCTGCCTTCTGGATCAAATTCCTCTCCTTAGGTGGTCACTCAGCAAGGCCTCTGCCTGCAGAGCACTTCTTCTTGCACTGGCATGCCAAGGGGATAAGAACTGGGAGGTCTTTGGGATAGCAAATGATCAGTGGGATGGGAAGTGATGATGGGGATAGCAATTCATTGGAATGGGAAAAATGGGTTTTATTTGTATTAAATTTAAATTTTTTAATTTTCATTTAATTTATTGGTTTTCTTATTTATTTAATTAAATCCACTTTATTGACTGTGTTGTACGGTATGGCATTGTTTTATTATTATAAAATTATAAGTATTTAATAGTATTAAATATTTTTATATATTAATATCTTATAAACTGTAAGTATCATTATTTATTATTTTGTTGGTTTTTATTCCTTTTCTACCCTATTAAACTCTCTTTATCACAACGCACTGGTTTGGACTTTATTTTTCCTTCCGAGTCATTCTGGATTCACTCCAGATGGGGGGACACTAGCGAACGCCTGTGTGCTTCAGATCCAAGGTCACCTTTGCCCTCATTCAAGATACATATTTGCATCTGTTGTTGTGAAACAAAATTAACAACAGGAACAATAAAGTTACCTACTTGCTAGCAGCAGCTCAACATTTGCTGGGGTCTGCTCTGTGCATTTTGAAGACCATTCCATGCTCTTCAGCCCCTTCAGGAGGAAATGTATGGTTCTAGGAAAATGCGTCTTGACCTGATGCAAAGCTGTGACGCAGCCTGCAGCTGCTGCAAGCCCTGGCATTTTACCTGCAGCCCCTCCAACAACTCTGATGTTCCCTGCATCGACTTCAACCACTGCGGCAGGACCTGAGGCCCCTCAAAGCCTTGTAACACACCCTGCAGCCCCTCGAGCCCCTGGCATGGTCCCTGCAGCCCCTCCAGCCCCTGGCATGTTCCCTGCAGCCCCTCCAAGCCTGGCACAGGCCCTACAGCTGGCTCCAGGGACGACCCCGTTGCTGTCTCAGGCACCAATACACACAAGGGGAAGGAATGGGGAAGGAATGCATGCAGAAGTCATCTCGTTTCGGAAGGGCAGAAAGTCCTCCCAAGAAGAGGAAGGAGCAAGAGGAAGGCGAGGCAGCCTACCCCAAGGTAGGGCCATCCCAGGGCACAGGAGGCTGTTGGAAAGGAGAGCAGAGAGAAAAGCATCAGGAAGCAGGTGATCCCCATCCCTGGGCGAGCTGCGAGCCATGGGACAAGATTGCAGCTGTCCTCCAGGCGAGCACATTGTCAGCTGGCTGCTGCGCTGCTGGGATAGCAGCTGCGGGAGCCTGGCAGCAGAGGGCAGGGAAGCCAAGCAGCTGGGATCCTTCTCTGGGGAAGGGGGCACTGAGAAAGCGCTTGCAAACGGGGCACAAGCCCTCAGCCTCTGGAGGCGTGAAGGAAAGGGATCCCTTCTGGGAAGATGCTGTGGGCTTGCTGAGGCTCGAAGAACAGATGGTGCTGCCTGCTACCAGCGTGCTGCAGCAGCGGCAAGACAGAGCCGTGGTGGTTTTCCTCAGCTGGGCAGCTGAGCTCCAGCACAAGCGCTCTCTCCCTGCCCCTCCTCCAACGCCAAGGGGAGAAAAGAGGCTGGCAAGGGCTCAAGGGCTGCCAAAAGGACAGGGAGATCACTCCACAAGGAGCGTCACGGGCAAAGCAGGCTCAGCACAGCCTGTTCCAGTCCAGCCCGGGGCCTGCTCCTGCGGGGGCTCTCCACAGGCCGCGGCCTCCTCCAGGCCACAGCCACCTGCTCCACCGGGGGCTTCTCCAGCCACAGGGGGGCTGCAGCGTGGAGATCTGCTCCACGGGGGACCCATGGGCTGCAGGGGGACAGCCTGCTCCACCAGGGGCACAGCCTGCTCCACCAGGGGCCTCTCCCTGCACAGGCCGCAGGGGAACTGCTGCTGGGAGCCTGGAGCACCTCCTGCCTCCTGCTGCACGGACCCTGGGGGCTGCACAGAGCTTTCTCACTCCTCCCTGAGCCAGACGCTGCTGGGCAGCAGCTTTTGTTCCCTTTCTTAGATGGGCTCTCCCCCAGGCGCAAACATCATCCTTTTGCTCTGCGTTCTGGGCAGCAGCGGGTGGGTCCCTCCTGGAAGGAGCCTCCTGGAAGCGGCTCTGAGCTCCCATGGGGCAGCTGCTGCATTCTCCTCACAGAGGACACCCCTGCAGCCCCCCGCTCCCACAGCCTGGCCACGCAAACCCAAGCCAAGACACCGAGCGAGCCTCCCTGATTGCCAGCCAGCAGCTGGCTCAGCCTGGGACCCCAGGCCAGTGCCCACAAGACTCTCCTGGGCCTTGAAAAGCAAGCCTTGTGGGGACGGAGCACCCACAAAGAACGGACTCACACAACAGGACTCCTTGCCAACACTGCCTCACAGACACCTGGGCCTTGAGCGGGTAGCTCACCTTGAGCGAACTCATTTCCTTCCCAGTAGCTGAAATGTGCCCTTTCGGGGGCATTTGGGGGCTACAGCGTGCTGCTGAGAGGGTTGTTGGAGCTCCTGCAGGGCAGTGCTTCCACTAAGGCAAGGCCTTTTCTGCATCTTCTACTGCCCTGCAAGCGAGGATGCTTGGGGCACACAAGAAGCTGGCAGGGGACACAGCTGCAGGGATTGCAGGGATTCCTAAAGTCATAGCCAAATACAAGAAAGACAGGAGGACGTGATGCTTCCGAGAGAAAGGAGCTCGCTTTGGGGTCCAAATCCATCCCTTTTTCAGGAAAGCAAGAGATGCTGTGCATTTCTCTCGTCCCCCTGAGACAGCCACTGGGTGACGATGGTGCCAAGTGTCTGGAAAGAGACCTTGCTTTCTCAGGCCCAGGTGTCCAGCTGCACACCAAGGCCGTCCCTGGCTTCCAGGCGCAGTTGCCAGGCCCAAGGCCGAGCTCCCCTGCGAACCCCCAGCCCAGCAGACCTTGCTCCTGGCATTGTGGAGCAGCCATTTCACGGCAGCCTTTTCCCCTGGCAGTCAGCTTAGCGCCGAAAGCTCTGTCACCGGGACACCCGAGAGCCGTGGCAGCTCAGCAGAGAGTCACTGTCAGCCTTGGAGCTCACAAAGGTGGGTGGCCGCAAGTGCCCTGAGCGTCCAGCTCGCAATGAGGACTGCTGTGGCACTCAAATTGTCACCTGTTTGCTGCGATGCTGGGATACCTGCTCTGGTAGCCTGGCATCAGAGGCCAGGGAAGCCAAGCAGCTGGGATCCTTCTCTGAGGCAGGGGACACTGAGAGTGGAAATGGAAATGGGGCACAAGCCCTCCGCCTCTCAAAGGAACCCCTCAGATGTTTAGGTATAGTAAACTTATGTATATCTGTGTGACTCTAGACCACAACATGTTAGTGTTCTGGTTTGTCCACTGCTTTGTTGTGGGGGCTTTGAGTTGGCCTCTACTCTTTAGGTGAATGCTGACTTCATATCTATGGTGCACTTTATTCTTAAAATGGGAAGTTTCTACCAATTTCCTGTCCAAAGTTCCTCATAAGCCAACTGCAATCATCATTTCAGATGTATCTCCCAACTTACACATTTCCTAATTCTCCTTGATATTTACTCAAGAAATGCATTTTCACAGAGACATCATATTTTTCTCTCAACTGGCATCTGGCTGAGCAGAATGATGTCCTTTAATTCCCTTCCACACAATAGGCAACTTGTTCCTTCTGTCTTCTGAACACTTCCTCCTAAGTTCAATGTGAATACAAGTGGCAGAATTTTGCCTCATGTCTTATATGTGTGGCAGGGCTGCCCTGTCAGGTGTATTTATACTGGAGAAAAAAAAAAAAAAAAAAAAGAATAGCCATACATACCATATAACCACTTAACTTTTTCAGTTCTTCTGTTAACAGTGCATGAACATGGGGTTTTGTTGTTTTATTGTTTGTTTTAAACTCCTGACTGCCATATAGCAAACATGACAAAAAAAAAAAAAAAAAAAAAAAAAACACCCTTTGTTGAGAATCTCTAAGCATGGCTCTACTTTGTATTATCAAATGTCACTTCACCTGAACCATTTCAATCACAAGGGATATCCTTCTGTCAGGCTCGGTAGTACTTCCCAACTTTACGTCACCTGGAAATCTCAAAGCTCATATGTAATTTTTAGTCTTCGGCCACCATATCCGTACTGAACATACCTAAATTTGAAGTCATCTCTGCTCTGAATAGGAGGTTGGGTTTTCAGAGCTCCCTTCCAGCCTACATTTCTCCATGAGTCTTTGCCTCCTTAGCAGCTGCAGTTTCAGAACTGTCTCTGAGAATCACTACAGGTAACCTCTCCTTTGCCGGTAATTCCCTCTTCGAACAGTGTGAACAATTGCAAACTCCCTTGATTCACTTGCAGCCCCAAAGCCCAAATCCATAGATAAGGTATCAGAAGCTCACAGAAAGTGAAATAGATGTAGTTCATCCCCTGTGTAGGGGAACACTGGTCCTACAAAGGCAAGCTACTAAATTCTCTGGAAACAAATTAGCTTTAATAAATTATCTTGTAAATTCCACATTACCCGCTACTTCCCTAGTCTTATCTCTTCTTGCTACAAAACTTTGCCCAGCGTTGATGTCAAACTAACAGGCCTGCACTTGTCTGGATCACTCTTTACATTCTCCTGGACAGAAGTATATTTGTTACTCTCCCATTCTGGGGACTATCCCTCTATCCCTGATTTGCACAGTTGTGATGTATTTTTCCTACTTGAGTTGTTGTTCTGTGTGCCAATGCTGTTAATAGGCTAGGTAGATATCAGCTTGTCATTTTTCACTTGAATCACTGTAGATTTTTATTTCACCTCAGATGATGTTGTGCCTAGTGCCCTACCCTCATTTGCAATGGGAATCCTGTCACTGCCCTTAATATCACATTGTTGTTGCTGTTAGATGCAGGAAATAAGATTTGCAGCATTTGAGACATCATTAACTTTTGATCTATTTTTGCCTCGAGTATGCAACTGTCCTAATTTGTTCTCTTTGTTCCCCCTGGGTTCTGTGGCTTAAGTATCATTTACTATTATTGTTTAATTTCCTATGTGAAGGAGGTTTTGGGTCATTCGTACTTTATTTTTGCAGTTTTTAACCTCTGAAATGTACCTTTTCTCATTGCTTTTTTCCCATCTGAATTTTGAATTTTAACTCTGCCTTCTCTGCACTCCAGTCCCAGAGATGCTTAGTCAGACTCAATGATTCATTTCCTTAGATTTCAAAGTTTGCATTTGTAAGCCTCAAAAATTTCATTCTAAGCCTGGTTTTGTTTTATGTTTTGTTTTATCAGTTTTATGGTATGATAAGCTTTTGCTTCCACTGAAGGGTAGAAGTCATTACGAATAGTGCCAACAAAACAGAAACATAACAATGAAAATGATATTTGAATTCAGAATAGGTATTTAAAAAGTTCACCTTCTCCAGCACAAATGGGGAAAGTAAAATAAATAAATAAATAAATAGAGCAGTCCTAAATCATCAAAACTGGCCAAAGAATTAGAAGAAGCACTATTTTTCCAAGGCTGCAATGTTTTCCATTCATCTCACTGGGCCAGCAGAGCACTAGAGAGCTGGATGCACTGAACTCCTGGCTCATACCCTAAATGACCTGCAGGAAGATCTTCTTATCTCTGTCCCCCCGTTTCTCCTTTCAATCTCTGTTTTGTCTGTTTGTATCACTAGGTATCAAAGCGCTACTGAGATATGCACGTGCAGCACCCAGCACAACCTTGTTTCAGGCTCCAGTGGGACCTTTAGGCATTACCATCCTATAAACAAGTAACAGTGATAGTGAGCGTAATTACAGTCGTCAAACTATTCCAGCTCCACTTCATTAGCCATGCCCTGAGCTAAATAACATTTTAATCAGTCTGATATGTCACCTGTGGCTTTCTTCACTGTCACTTGCAATCCAGCAAACTCCTTCCTTCATGTTTCTAGATTAGACAGAGGGTTCTTAACTGCAGACATCCACTTCCCTGTTCAGGAAGCAGTGAGACCTTTCATCTTCACCCAGAATTAAGATGATATCCAAGCATCATGAGACACAGCGCGTGTGTCTCCTAGGCCCATCCCATAAGAGCAGGACATTTACCTCACATGAGAAGAAGACTTAATGCAGAGGCAAAGCAAGATACTCGGTGTCAAAGCCATGTCTGGATGATCATTAAAGACAGATCAAAATTACCCAGTACAGGAGGAAAATCTATCATTTGAAGAAGATTATGGTCTCTGATTATTAGTTTCAAAATTAGTTTTTTTCTTTGGATTTCCTCTGAACTTAAACTTAGTTTGGAATGCCTTTGGTTTTGAATAGTTCTGAAATTGTATTACTTCTCCTAAGTAAGTTGATAGTCTGTTCTATTTACGTGAAATTCAAATAATATTGTGAAGGATCTGCCATCACTTTTACTGTGTGCCAGGCCGAGAGCCTTCCTGTACTTAAAGGCAACCTATAGGAAAGCTGGGGAGGGGGTCTTTATCAGGGCCTGGAGTGACAGGACATGGACTAATAGCTTTACACTGAAAAGTTAGATTTCTAATATATGTTAGGAAGAAATTCTTTACTGATAGTACTTCACATCCAGCCACTCCAGCCCCTGGCATGTTCCCTGCAGCCCCTCCAAGCCTGGCACAGGCCCTACAGCTGGCTCCAGGGACGACCCCGTTGCTGTCTCAGGCACCAATACACACAAGGGGAAGGAATGCATGCAGAAGTCATCTCGTTTCGGAAGGGCAGAAAGTCCTCCCAAGAAGGGGAAGGAGCAAGAGGAAGGCGAGGCAGCCTACCCCAAGGTAGGGCCATCCCAGGGCACAGGAGGCTGTTGGAAAGGAGAGCAGAGAGAAAAGCATCAGGAAGCAGGTGATCCCCATCCCTGGGCGAGCTGCGAGCCATGGGACAAGATTGCAGCTGTACTCCAGGCGAGCACATTGTCAGCTGGCTGCTGCGCTGCTGGGATAGCAGCTGCGGGAGCCTGGCAGCAGAGGGCAGGGAAGCCAAGCAGCTGGGATCCTTCTCTGGGGAAGGGGGCACTGAGAAAGCGCTTGCAAACAGGGCACAAGCCCTCAGCCTCTGGAGGCGGCGCCTGTCAGGCGTGAAGGAAAGGGATCCCTTCTGGGAAGATGCTGTGGGCTTGCTGAGGCTCGAAGAACAGACGGTGCTGGCTGCTACCAGCGTGCTGCAGCAGCGGCAAGACAGAGCCGTGGTGGTTTTCCTCAGCTGGGCAGCTGAGCTCCAGCACAAGCGCTCTCTCCCTGCCCCTCCTCCAACGCCAAGGGGAGAAAAGAGGCTGGCAAGGGCTCAAGGGCTGCCAGAAGGACAGGGAGATCACTCCACAAGGAGCGTCACGGGCAAAGCAGGCTCAGCACAGCCTGTTCCAGTCCAGCCCGGGGCCTGCTCCTGCGGGGGCTCTCCACAGGCCGCGGCCTCCTCCAGGCCACAGCCACCTGCTCCACCGGGGGCTCCTCCACCCGCAGGGGGGCTGCAGCGTGGAGATCTGCTCCACGGGGGACCCATGGGCTGCAGGGGGACAGCCTGCTCCACCAGGGGCCTCTCCCTGCACAGGCCGCAGGGGAACTGCTGCTGGGAGCCTGGAGCACCTCCTGCCTCCTGCTGCACGGACCTTGGGGGCTGCACAGAGCTTTCTCACTCCTCCCTGAGCCAGACGCTGCTGGGCAGCAGCTTTTGTTCCCTTTCTTAGATGGGCTCTCCCCCAGGCGCAAACATCATCCTTTTGCTCTGCGTTCTGGGCAGCAGCGGGTGGGTCCCTCCTGGAAGGAGCCTCCTGGAAGCGGCTCTGAGCTCCCATGGGGCAGCTGCTGCATTCTCCTCACAGAGGACACCCCTGCAGCCCCCCGCTCCCACAGCCTGGCCACGCAAACCCAAGCCAAGACACCGAGCGAGCCTCCCTGATTGCCAGCCAGCAGCTGGCTCAGCCTGGGACCCCAGGCCAGTGCCCACAAGACTCTCCTGGGCCTTGAAAAGCAAGCCTTGTGGGGACGGAGCACCCACAAAGAACGGACTCACACAACAGGACTCCTTGCCAACACTGCCTCACAGACACCTGGGCCTTGAGCGGGTAGCTCACCTTGAGCGAACTCATTTCCTTCCCAGTAGCTGAAATGTGCCCTTTCGGGGGCATTTGGGGGCTACAGCGTGCTGCTGAGAGGGTTGTTGGAGCTCCTGCAGGGCAGTGCTTCCACTAAGGCAAGGCCTTTTCTGCATCTTCTACTGCCCTGCAAGCGAGGATGCTTGGGGCACCCAAGAAGCTGGCAGGGGACACAGCTGCAGGGATTGCAGGGATTCCTAAAGTCATAGCCAAATACAAGAAAGACAGGAGGACGTGATGCTTCCGAGAGAAAGGAGCTCGCTTTGGGGTCCAAATCCATCCCTTTTTCAGGAAAGCAAGAGATGCTGTGCATTTCTCTCGTCCCCCTGAGACAGCCACTGGGTGACGATGGTGCCAAGTGTCTGGAAAGAGACCTTGCTTTCTCAGGCCCAGGTGTCCAGCTGCACACCAAGGCCGTCCCTGGCTTCCAGGCGCAGTTGCCAGGCCCAAGGCCGAGCTCCCCTGCGAACCCCCAGCCCAGCAGACCTTGCTCCTGGCATTGTGGAGCAGCCATTTCACGGCAGCCTTTTCCCCTGGCAGTCAGCTTAGCGCCGAAAGCTCTGTCACCGGGACACCCGAGAGCCGTGGCAGCTCAGCAGAGAGTCACTGTCAGCCTTGGAGCTCACAAAGGTGGGTGGCCGCAAGTGCCCTGAGCGTCCAGCTCGCAATGAGGACTGCTGTGGCACTCAAATTGTCACCTGTTTGCTGCGATGCTGGGATACCTGCTCTGGTAGCCTGGCATCAGAGGCCAGGGAAGCCAAGCAGCTGGGATCCTTCTCTGAGGCAGGGGACACTGAGAGTGGAAATGGAAATGGGGCACAAGCCCTCCGCCTCTCAAAGGAACCCCTCAGATGTTTAGGTATAGTAAACTTATGTATATCTGTGTGACTCTAGACCACAACATGTTAGTGTTCTGGTTTGTCCACTGCTTTGTTGTGGGGGCTTTGAGTTGGCCTCTACTCTTTAGGTGAATGCTGACTTCATATCTATGGTGCACTTTATTCTTAAAATGGGAAGTTTCTACCAATTTCCTGTCCAAAGTTCCTCATAAGCCAACTGCAATCATCATTTCAGATGTATCTCCCAACTTACACATTTCCTAATTCTCCTTGATATTTACTCAAGAAATGCATTTTCACAGAGACATCATATTTTTCTCTCAACTGGCATCTGGCTGAGCAGAATGATGTCCTTTAATTCCCTTCCACACAATAGGCAACTTGTTCCTTCTGTCTTCTGAACACTTCCTCCTAAGTTCAATGTGAATACAAGTGGCAGAATTTTGCCTCATGTCTTATATGTGTGGCAGGGCTGCCCTGTCAGGTGTATTTATACTGGAGAAAAAAAAAAAAAAAAAAAAGAATAGCCATACATACCATATAACCACTTAACTTTTTCAGTTCTTCTGTTAACAGTGCATGAACATGGGGTTTTGTTGTTTTATTGTTTGTTTTAAACTCCTGACTGCCATATAGCAAACATGACAAAAAAAAAAAAAAAAAAAAAAAAAAAAACACCCTTTGTTGAGAATCTCTAAGCATGGCTCTACTTTGTATTATCAAATGTCACTTCACCTGAACCATTTCAATCACAAGGGATATCCTTCTGTCAGGCTCGGTAGTACTTCCCAACTTTACGTCACCTGGAAATCTCAAAGCTCATATGTAATTTTTAGTCTTCGGCCACCATATCCGTACTGAACATACCTAAATTTGAAGTCATCTCTGCTCTGAATAGGAGGTTGGGTTTTCAGAGCTCCCTTCCAGCCTACATTTCTCCATGAGTCTTTGCCTCCTTAGCAGCTGCAGTTTCAGAACTGTCTCTGAGAATCACTACAGGTAACCTCTCCTTTGCCGGTAATTCCCTCTTCGAACAGTGTGAACAATTGCAAACTCCCTTGATTCACTTGCAGCCCCAAAGCCCAAATCCATAGATAAGGTATCAGAAGCTCACAGAAAGTGAAATAGATGTAGTTCATCCCCTGTGTAGGGGAACACTGGTCCTACAAAGGCAAGCTACTAAATTCTCTGGAAACAAATTAGCTTTAATAAATTATCTTGTAAATTCCACATTACCCGCTACTTCCCTAGTCTTATCTCTTCTTGCTACAAAACTTTGCCCAGCGTTGATGTCAAACTAACAGGCCTGCACTTGTCTGGATCACTCTTTACATTCTCCTGGACAGAAGTATATTTGTTACTCTCCCATTCTGGGGACTATCCCTCTATCCCTGATTTGCACAGTTGTGATGTATTTTTCCTACTTGAGTTGTTGTTCTGTGTGCCAATGCTGTTAATAGGCTAGGTAGATATCAGCTTGTCATTTTTCACTTGAATCACTGTAGATTTTTATTTCACCTCAGATGATGTTGTGCCTAGTGCCCTACCCTCATTTGCAATGGGAATCCTGTCACTGCCCTTAATATCACATTGTTGTTGCTGTTAGATGCAGGAAATAAGATTTGCAGCATTTGAGACATCATTAACTTTTGATCTATTTTTGCCTCGAGTATGCAACTGTCCTAATTTGTTCTCTTTGTTCCCCCTGGGTTCTGTGGCTTAAGTATCATTTACTATTATTGTTTAATTTCCTATGTGAAGGAGGTTTTGGGTCATTCGTACTTTATTTTTGCAGTTTTTAACCTCTGAAATGTACCTTTTCTCATTGCTTTTTTCCCATCTGAATTTTGAATTTTAACTCTGCCTTCTCTGCACTCCAGTCCCAGAGATGCTTAGTCAGACTCAATGATTCATTTCCTTAGATTTCAAAGTTTGCATTTGTAAGCCTCAAAAATTTCATTCTAAGCCTGGTTTTGTTTTATGTTTTGTTTTATCAGTTTTATGGTATGATAAGCTTTTGCTTCCACTGAAGGGTAGAAGTCATTATGAATAGTGCCAACAAAACAGAAACATAACAATGAAAATGATATTTGAATTCAGAATAGGTATTTAAAAAGTTCACCTTCTCCAGCACAAATGGGGAAAGTAAAATAAATAAATAAATAAATAGAGCAGTCCTAAATCATCAAAACTGGCCAAAGAATTAGAAGAAGCACTATTTTTCCAAGGCTGCAATGTTTTCCATTCATCTCACTGGGCCAGCAGAGCACTAGAGAGCTGGATGCACTGAACTCCTGGCTCATACCCTAAATGACCTGCAGGAAGATCTTCTTATCTCTGTCCCCCCGTTTCTCCTTTCAATCTCTGTTTTGTCTGTTTGTATCACTAGCTATCAAAGCGCTACTGAGATATGCACGTGCAGCACCCAGCACAACCTTGTTTCAGGCTCCAGTGGGACCTTTAGGCATTACCATCCTATAAACAAGTAACAGTGATAGTGAGCGTAATTACAGTCGTCAAACTATTCCAGCTCCACTTCATTAGCCATGCCCTGAGCTAAATAACATTTTAATCAGTCTGATATGTCACCTGTGGCTTTCTTCACTGTCACTTGCAATCCAGCAAACTCCTTCCTTCATGTTTCTAGATTAGACAGAGGGTTCTTAACTGCAGACATCCACTTCCCTGTTCAGGAAGCAGTGAGACCTTTCATCTTCACCCAGAATTAAGATGATATCCAAGCATCATGAGACACAGCGCGTGTGTCTCCTAGGCCCATCCCATAAGAGCAGGACATTTACCTCACATGAGAAGAAGACTTAATGCAGAGGCAAAGCAAGATACTCGGTGTCAAAGCCATGTCTGGATGATCATTAAAGACAGATCAAAATTACCCAGTACAGGAGGAAAATCTATCATTTGAAGAAGATTATGGTCTCTGATTATTAGTTTCAAAATTAGTTTTTTTCTTTGGATTTCCTCTGAACTTAAACTTAGTTTGGAATGCCTTTGGTTTTGAATAGTTCTGAAATTGTATTACTTCTCCTAAGTAAGTTGATAGTCTGTTCTATTTACGTGAAATTCAAATAATATTGTGAAGGATCTGCCATCACTTTTACTGTGTGCCAGGCCGAGAGCCTTCCTGTACTTAAAGGCAACCTATAGGAAAGCTGGGGAGGGGGTCTTTATCAGGGCCTGGAGTGACAGGACATGGACTAATAGCTTTACACTGAAAAGTTAGATTTCTAATATATGTTAGGAAGAAATTCTTTACTGATAGTACTTCACATCCAGCCACTCCAGCCCCTGGCATGTTCCCTGCAGCCCCTCCAAGCCTGGCACAGGCCCTACAGCTGGCTCCAGGGACGACCCCGTTGCTGTCTCAGGCACCAATACACACAAGGGGAAGGAATGCATGCAGAAGTCATCTCGTTTCGGAAGGGCAGAAAGTCCTCCCAAGAAGGGGAAGGAGCAAGAGGAAGGCGAGGCAGCCTACCCCAAGGTAGGGCCATCCCAGGGCACAGGAGGCTGTTGGAAAGGAGAGCAGAGAGAAAAGCATCAGGAAGCAGGTGATCCCCATCCCTGGGCGAGCTGCGAGCCATGGGACAAGATTGCAGCTGTACTCCAGGCGAGCACATTGTCAGCTGGCTGCTGCGCTGCTGGGATAGCAGCTGCGGGAGCCTGGCAGCAGAGGGCAGGGAAGCCAAGCAGCTGGGATCCTTCTCTGGGGAAGGGGGCACTGAGAAAGCGCTTGCAAACAGGGCACAAGCCCTCAGCCTCTGGAGGCGGCGCCTGTCAGGCGTGAAGGAAAGGGATCCCTTCTGGGAAGATGCTGTGGGCTTGCTGAGGCTCGAAGAACAGACGGTGCTGGCTGCTACCAGCGTGCTGCAGCAGCGGCAAGACAGAGCCGTGGTGGTTTTCCTCAGCTGGGCAGCTGAGCTCCAGCACAAGCGCTCTCTCCCTGCCCCTCCTCCAACGCCAAGGGGAGAAAAGAGGCTGGCAAGGGCTCAAGGGCTGCCAGAAGGACAGGGAGATCACTCCACAAGGAGCGTCACGGGCAAAGCAGGCTCAGCACAGCCTGTTCCAGTCCAGCCCGGGGCCTGCTCCTGCGGGGGCTCTCCACAGGCCGCGGCCTCCTCCAGGCCACAGCCACCTGCTCCACCGGGGGCTCCTCCACCCGCAGGGGGGCTGCAGCGTGGAGATCTGCTCCACGGGGGACCCATGGGCTGCAGGGGGACAGCCTGCTCCACCAGGGGCCTCTCCCTGCACAGGCCGCAGGGGAACTGCTGCTGTGAGCCTGGAGCACCTCCTGCCTCCTGCTGCACGGACCTTGGGGGCTGCACAGAGCTTTCTCACTCCTCCCTGAGCCAGACGCTGCTGGGCAGCAGCTTTTGTTCCCTTTCTTAGATGGGCTCTCCCCCAGGCGCAAACATCATCCTTTTGCTCTGCGTTCTGGGCAGCAGCGGGTGGGTCCCTCCTGGAAGGAGCCTCCTGGAAGCGGCTCTGAGCTCCCATGGGGCAGCTGCTGCATTCTCCTCACAGAGGACACCCCTGCAGCCCCCCGCTCCCACAGCCTGGCCACGCAAACCCAAGCCAAGACACCGAGCGAGCCTCCCTGATTGCCAGCCAGCAGCTGGCTCAGCCTGGGACCCCAGGCCAGTGCCCACAAGACTCTCCTGGGCCTTGAAAAGCAAGCCTTGTGGGGACGGAGCACCCACAAAGAATGGACTCACACAACAGGACTCCTTGCCAACACTGCCTCACAGACACCTGGGCCTTGAGCGGGTAGCTCACCTTGAGCGAACTCATTTCCTTCCCAGTAGCTGAAATGTGCCCTTTCGGGGGCATTTGGGGGCTACAGCGTGCTGCTGAGAGGGTTGTTGGAGCTCCTGCAGGGCAGTGCTTCCACTAAGGCAAGGCCTTTTCTGCATCTTCTACTGCCCTGCAAGCGAGGATGCTTGGGGCACACAAGAAGCTGGCAGGGGACACAGCTGCAGGGATTGCAGGGATTCCTAAAGTCATAGCCAAATACAAGAAAGACAGGAGGACGTGATGCTTCCGAGAGAAAGGAGCTCGCTTTGGGGTCCAAATCCATCCCTTTTTCAGGAAAGCAAGAGATGCTGTGCATTTCTCTCGTCCCCCTGAGACAGCCACTGGGTGACGATGGTGCCAAGTGTCTGGAAAGAGACCTTGCTTTCTCAGGCCCAGGTGTCCAGCTGCACACCAAGGCCGTCCCTGGCTTCCAGGCGCAGTTGCCAGGCCCAAGGCCGAGCTCCCCTGCGAACCCCCAGCCCAGCAGACCTTGCTCCTGGCATTGTGGAGCAGCCATTTCACGGCAGCCTTTTCCCCTGGCAGTCAGCTTAGCGCCGAAAGCTCTGTCACCGGGACACCCGAGAGCCGTGGCAGCTCAGCAGAGAGTCACTGTCAGCCTTGGAGCTCACAAAGGTGGGTGGCCGCAAGTGCCCTGAGCGTCCAGCTCGCAATGAGGACTGCTGTGGCACTCAAATTGTCACCTGTTTGCTGCGATGCTGGGATACCTGCTCTGGTAGCCTGGCATCAGAGGCCAGGGAAGCCAAGCAGCTGGGATCCTTCTCTGAGGCAGGGGACACTGAGAGTGGAAATGGAAATGGGGCACAAGCCCTCCGCCTCTCAAAGGAACCCCTCAGATGTTTAGGTATAGTAAACTTATGTATATCTGTGTGACTCTAGACCACAACATGTTAGTGTTCTGGTTTGTCCACTGCTTTGTTGTGGGGGCTTTGAGTTGGCCTCTACTCTTTAGGTGAATGCTGACTTCATATCTATGGTGCACTTTATTCTTAAAATGGGAAGTTTCTACCAATTTCCTGTCCAAAGTTCCTCATAAGCCAACTGCAATCATCATTTCAGATGTATCTCCCAACTTACACATTTCCTAATTCTCCTTGATATTTACTCAAGAAATGCATTTTCACAGAGACATCATATTTTTCTCTCAACTGGCATCTGGCTGAGCAGAATGATGTCCTTTAATTCCCTTCCACACAATAGGCAACTTGTTCCTTCTGTCTTCTGAACACTTCCTCCTAAGTTCAATGTGAATACAAGTGGCAGAATTTTGCCTCATGTCTTATATGTGTGGCAGGGCTGCCCTGTCAGGTGTATTTATACTGGAGAAAAAAAAAAAAAAAAAAAAGAATAGCCATACATACCATATAACCACTTAACTTTTTCAGTTCTTCTGTTAACAGTGCATGAACATGGGGTTTTGTTGTTTTATTGTTTGTTTTAAACTCCTGACTGCCATATAGCAAACATGACAAAAAAAAAAAAAAAAAAAAAAAAAAAAACACCCTTTGTTGAGAATCTCTAAGCATGGCTCTACTTTGTATTATCAAATGTCACTTCACCTGAACCATTTCAATCACAAGGGATATCCTTCTGTCAGGCTCGGTAGTACTTCCCAACTTTACGTCACCTGGAAATCTCAAAGCTCATATGTAATTTTTAGTCTTCGGCCACCATATCCGTACTGAACATACCTAAATTTGAAGTCATCTCTGCTCTGAATAGGAGGTTGGGTTTTCAGAGCTCCCTTCCAGCCTACATTTCTCCATGAGTCTTTGCCTCCTTAGCAGCTGCAGTTTCAGAACTGTCTCTGAGAATCACTACAGGTAACCTCTCCTTTGCCGGTAATTCCCTCTTCGAACAGTGTGAACAATTGCAAACTCCCTTGATTCACTTGCAGCCCCAAAGCCCAAATCCATAGATAAGGTATCAGAAGCTCACAGAAAGTGAAATAGATGTAGTTCATCCCCTGTGTAGGGGAACACTGGTCCTACAAAGGCAAGCTACTAAATTCTCTGGAAACAAATTAGCTTTAATAAATTATCTTGTAAATTCCACATTACCCGCTACTTCCCTAGTCTTATCTCTTCTTGCTACAAAACTTTGCCCAGCGTTGATGTCAAACTAACAGGCCTGCACTTGTCTGGATCACTCTTTACATTCTCCTGGACAGAAGTATATTTGTTACTCTCCCATTCTGGGGACTATCCCTCTATCCCTGATTTGCACAGTTGTGATGTATTTTTCCTACTTGAGTTGTTGTTCTGTGTGCCAATGCTGTTAATAGGCTAGGTAGATATCAGCTTGTCATTTTTCACTTGAATCACTGTAGATTTTTATTTCACCTCAGATGATGTTGTGCCTAGTGCCCTACCCTCATTTGCAATGGGAATCCTGTCACTGCCCTTAATATCACATTGTTGTTGCTGTTAGATGCAGGAAATAAGATTTGCAGCATTTGAGACATCATTAACTTTTGATCTATTTTTGCCTCGAGTATGCAACTGTCCTAATTTGTTCTCTTTGTTCCCCCTGGGTTCTGTGGCTTAAGTATCATTTACTATTATTGTTTAATTTCCTATGTGAAGGAGGTTTTGGGTCATTCGTACTTTATTTTTGCAGTTTTTAACCTCTGAAATGTACCTTTTCTCATTGCTTTTTTCCCATCTGAATTTTGAATTTTAACTCTGCCTTCTCTGCACTCCAGTCCCAGAGATGCTTAGTCAGACTCAATGATTCATTTCCTTAGATTTCAAAGTTTGCATTTGTAAGCCTCAAAAATTTCATTCTAAGCCTGGTTTTGTTTTATGTTTTGTTTTATCAGTTTTATGGTATGATAAGCTTTTGCTTCCACTGAAGGGTAGAAGTCATTATGAATAGTGCCAACAAAACAGAAACATAACAATGAAAATGATATTTGAATTCAGAATAGGTATTTAAAAAGTTCACCTTCTCCAGCACAAATGGGGAAAGTAAAATAAATAAATAAATAAATAGAGCAGTCCTAAATCATCAAAACTGGCCAAAGAATTAGAAGAAGCACTATTTTTCCAAGGCTGCAATGTTTTCCATTCATCTCACTGGGCCAGCAGAGCACTAGAGAGCTGGATGCACTGAACTCCTGGCTCATACCCTAAATGACCTGCAGGAAGATCTTCTTATCTCTGTCCCCCCGTTTCTCCTTTCAATCTCTGTTTTGTCTGTTTGTATCACTAGCTATCAAAGCGCTACTGAGATATGCACGTGCAGCACCCAGCACAACCTTGTTTCAGGCTCCAGTGGGACCTTTAGGCATTACCATCCTATAAACAAGTAACAGTGATAGTGAGCGTAATTACAGTCGTCAAACTATTCCAGCTCCACTTCATTAGCCATGCCCTGAGCTAAATAACATTTTAATCAGTCTGATATGTCACCTGTGGCTTTCTTCACTGTCACTTGCAATCCAGCAAACTCCTTCCTTCATGTTTCTAGATTAGACAGAGGGTTCTTAACTGCAGACATCCACTTCCCTGTTCAGGAAGCAGTGAGACCTTTCATCTTCACCCAGAATTAAGATGATATCCAAGCATCATGAGACACAGCGCGTGTGTCTCCTAGGCCCATCCCATAAGAGCAGGACATTTACCTCACATGAGAAGAAGACTTAATGCAGAGGCAAAGCAAGATACTCGGTGTCAAAGCCATGTCTGGATGATCATTAAAGACAGATCAAAATTACCCAGTACAGGAGGAAAATCTATCATTTGAAGAAGATTATGGTCTCTGATTATTAGTTTCAAAATTAGTTTTTTTCTTTGGATTTCCTCTGAACTTAAACTTAGTTTGGAATGCCTTTGGTTTTGAATAGTTCTGAAATTGTATTACTTCTCCTAAGTAAGTTGATAGTCTGTTCTATTTACGTGAAATTCAAATAATATTGTGAAGGATCTGCCATCACTTTTACTGTGTGCCAGGCCGAGAGCCTTCCTGTACTTAAAGGCAACCTATAGGAAAGCTGGGGAGGGGGTCTTTATCAGGGCCTGGAGTGACAGGACATGGACTAATAGCTTTACACTGAAAAGTTAGATTTCTAATATATGTTAGGAAGAAATTCTTTACTGATAGTACTTCACATCCAGCCACTCCAGCCCCTGGCATGTTCCCTGCAGCCCCTCCAAGCCTGGCACAGGCCCTACAGCTGGCTCCAGGGACGACCCCGTTGCTGTCTCAGGCACCAATACACACAAGGGGAAGGAATGCATGCAGAAGTCATCTCGTTTCGGAAGGGCAGAAAGTCCTCCCAAGAAGGGGAAGGAGCAAGAGGAAGGCGAGGCAGCCTACCCCAAGGTAGGGCCATCCCAGGGCACAGGAGGCTGTTGGAAAGGAGAGCAGAGAGAAAAGCATCAGGAAGCAGGTGATCCCCATCCCTGGGCGAGCTGCGAGCCATGGGACAAGATTGCAGCTGTCCTCCAGGCGAGCACATTGTCAGCTGGCTGCTGCGCTGCTGGGATAGCAGCTGCGGGAGCCTGGCAGCAGAGGGCAGGGAAGCCAAGCAGCTGGGATCCTTCTCTGGGGAAGGGGGCACTGAGAAAGCGCTTGCAAACAGGGCACAAGCCCTCAGCCTCTGGAGGCGGCGCCTGTCAGGCGTGAAGGAAAGGGATCCCTTCTGGGAAGATGCTGTGGGCTTGCTGAGGCTCGAAGAACAGACGGTGCTGGCTGCTACCAGCGTGCTGCAGCAGCGGCAAGACAGAGCCGTGGTGGTTTTCCTCAGCTGGGCAGCTGAGCTCCAGCACAAGCGCTCTCTCCCTGCCCCTCCTCCAACGCCAAGGGGAGAAAAGAGGCTGGCAAGGGCTCAAGGGCTGCCAGAAGGACAGGGAGATCACTCCACAAGGAGCGTCACGGGCAAAGCAGGCTCAGCACAGCCTGTTCCAGTCCAGCCCGGGGCCTGCTCCTGCGGGGGCTCTCCACAGGCCGCGGCCTCCTCCAGGCCACAGCCACCTGCTCCACCGGGGGCTCCTCCACCCGCAGGGGGGCTGCAGCGTGGAGATCTGCTCCACGGGGGACCCATGGGCTGCAGGGGGACAGCCTGCTCCACCAGGGGCCTCTCCCTGCACAGGCCGCAGGGGAACTGCTGCTGGGAGCCTGGAGCACCTCCTGCCTCCTGCTGCACGGACCTTGGGGGCTGCACAGAGCTTTCTCACTCCTCCCTGAGCCAGACGCTGCTGGGCAGCAGCTTTTGTTCCCTTTCTTAGATGGGCTCTCCCCCAGGCGCAAACATCATCCTTTTGCTCTGCGTTCTGGGCAGCAGCGGGTGGGTCCCTCCTGGAAGGAGCCTCCTGGAAGCGGCTCTGAGCTCCCATGGGGCAGCTGCTGCATTCTCCTCACAGAGGACACCCCTGCAGCCCCCCGCTCCCACAGCCTGGCCACGCAAACCCAAGCCAAGACACCGAGCGAGCCTCCCTGATTGCCAGCCAGCAGCTGGCTCAGCCTGGGACCCCAGGCCAGTGCCCACAAGACTCTCCTGGGCCTTGAAAAGCAAGCCTTGTGGGGACGGAGCACCCACAAAGAACGGACTCACACAACAGGACTCCTTGCCAACACTGCCTCACAGACACCTGGGCCTTGAGCGGGTAGCTCACCTTGAGCGAACTCATTTCCTTCCCAGTAGCTGAAATGTGCCCTTTCGGGGGCATTTGGGGGCTACAGCGTGCTGCTGAGAGGGTTGTTGGAGCTCCTGCAGGGCAGTGCTTCCACTAAGGCAAGGCCTTTTCTGCATCTTCTACTGCCCTGCAAGCGAGGATGCTTGGGGCACACAAGAAGCTGGCAGGGGACACAGCTGCAGGGATTGCAGGGATTCCTAAAGTCATAGCCAAATACAAGAAAGACAGGAGGACGTGATGCTTCCGAGAGAAAGGAGCTCGCTTTGGGGTCCAAATCCATCCCTTTTTCAGGAAAGCAAGAGATGCTGTGCATTTCTCTCGTCCCCCTGAGACAGCCACTGGGTGACGATGGTGCCAAGTGTCTGGAAAGAGACCTTGCTTTCTCAGGCCCAGGTGTCCAGCTGCACACCAAGGCCGTCCCTGGCTTCCAGGCGCAGTTGCCAGGCCCAAGGCCGAGCTCCCCTGCGAACCCCCAGCCCAGCAGACCTTGCTCCTGGCATTGTGGAGCAGCCATTTCACGGCAGCCTTTTCCCCTGGCAGTCAGCTTAGCGCCGAAAGCTCTGTCACCGGGACACCCGAGAGCCGTGGCAGCTCAGCAGAGAGTCACTGTCAGCCTTGGAGCTCACAAAGGTGGGTGGCCGCAAGTGCCCTGAGCGTCCAGCTCGCAATGAGGACTGCTGTGGCACTCAAATTGTCACCTGTTTGCTGCGATGCTGGGATACCTGCTCTGGTAGCCTGGCATCAGAGGCCAGGGAAGCCAAGCAGCTGGGATCCTTCTCTGAGGCAGGGGACACTGAGAGTGGAAATGGAAATGGGGCACAAGCCCTCCGCCTCTCAAAGGAACCCCTCAGATGTTTAGGTATAGTAAACTTATGTATATCTGTGTGACTCTAGACCACAACATGTTAGTGTTCTGGTTTGTCCACTGCTTTGTTGTGGGGGCTTTGAGTTGGCCTCTACTCTTTAGGTGAATGCTGACTTCATATCTATGGTGCACTTTATTCTTAAAATGGGAAGTTTCTACCAATTTCCTGTCCAAAGTTCCTCATAAGCCAACTGCAATCATCATTTCAGATGTATCTCCCAACTTACACATTTCCTAATTCTCCTTGATATTTACTCAAGAAATGCATTTTCACAGAGACATCATATTTTTCTCTCAACTGGCATCTGGCTGAGCAGAATGATGTCCTTTAATTCCCTTCCACACAATAGGCAACTTGTTCCTTCTGTCTTCTGAACACTTCCTCCTAAGTTCAATGTGAATACAAGTGGCAGAATTTTGCCTCATGTCTTATATGTGTGGCAGGGCTGCCCTGTCAGGTGTATTTATACTGGAGAAAAAAAAAAAAAAAAAAAAGAATAGCCATACATACCATATAACCACTTAACTTTTTCAGTTCTTCTGTTAACAGTGCATGAACATGGGGTTTTGTTGTTTTATTGTTTGTTTTAAACTCCTGACTGCCATATAGCAAACATGACAAAAAAAAAAAAAAAAAAAAAAAAAAAACACCCTTTGTTGAGAATCTCTAAGCATGGCTCTACTTTGTATTATCAAATGTCACTTCACCTGAACCATTTCAATCACAAGGGATATCCTTCTGTCAGGCTCGGTAGTACTTCCCAACTTTACGTCACCTGGAAATCTCAAAGCTCATATGTAATTTTTAGTCTTCGGCCACCATATCCGTACTGAACATACCTAAATTTGAAGTCATCTCTGCTCTGAATAGGAGGTTGGGTTTTCAGAGCTCCCTTCCAGCCTACATTTCTCCATGAGTCTTTGCCTCCTTAGCAGCTGCAGTTTCAGAACTGTCTCTGAGAATCACTACAGGTAACCTCTCCTTTGCCGGTAATTCCCTCTTCGAACAGTGTGAACAATTGCAAACTCCCTTGATTCACTTGCAGCCCCAAAGCCCAAATCCATAGATAAGGTATCAGAAGCTCACAGAAAGTGAAATAGATGTAGTTCATCCCCTGTGTAGGGGAACACTGGTCCTACAAAGGCAAGCTACTAAATTCTCTGGAAACAAATTAGCTTTAATAAATTATCTTGTAAATTCCACATTACCCGCTACTTCCCTAGTCTTATCTCTTCTTGCTACAAAACTTTGCCCAGCGTTGATGTCAAACTAACAGGCCTGCACTTGTCTGGATCACTCTTTACATTCTCCTGGACAGAAGTATATTTGTTACTCTCCCATTCTGGGGACTATCCCTCTATCCCTGATTTGCACAGTTGTGATGTATTTTTCCTACTTGAGTTGTTCTGTGTGCCAATGCTGTTAATAGGCTAGGTAGATATCAGCTTGTCATTTTTCACTTGAATCACTGTAGATTTTTATTTCACCTCAGATGATGTTGTGCCTAGTGCCCTACCCTCATTTGCAATGGGAATCCTGTCACTGCCCTTAATATCACATTGTTGTTGCTGTTAGATGCAGGAAATAAGATTTGCAGCATTTGAGACATCATTAACTTTTGATCTATTTTTGCCTCGAGTATGCAACTGTCCTAATTTGTTCTCTTTGTTCCCCCTGGGTTCTGTGGCTTAAGTATCATTTACTATTATTGTTTAATTTCCTATGTGAAGGAGGTTTTGGGTCATTCGTACTTTATTTTTGCAGTTTTTAACCTCTGAAATGTACCTTTTCTCATTGCTTTTTTCCCATCTGAATTTTGAATTTTAACTCTGCCTTCTCTGCACTCCAGTCCCAGAGATGCTTAGTCAGACTCAATGATTCATTTCCTTAGATTTCAAAGTTTGCATTTGTAAGCCTCAAAAATTTCATTCTAAGCCTGGTTTTGTTTTATGTTTTGTTTTATCAGTTTTATGGTATGATAAGCTTTTGCTTCCACTGAAGGGTAGAAGTCATTATGAATAGTGCCAACAAAACAGAAACATAACAATGAAAATGATATTTGAATTCAGAATAGGTATTTAAAAAGTTCACCTTCTCCAGCACAAATGGGGAAAGTAAAATAAATAAATAAATAAATAGAGCAGTCCTAAATCATCAAAACTGGCCAAAGAATTAGAAGAAGCACTATTTTTCCAAGGCTGCAATGTTTTCCATTCATCTCACTGGGCCAGCAGAGCACTAGAGAGCTGGATGCACTGAACTCCTGGCTCATACCCTAAATGACCTGCAGGAAGATCTTCTTATCTCTGTCCCCCCGTTTCTCCTTTCAATCTCTGTTTTGTCTGTTTGTATCACTAGCTATCAAAGCGCTACTGAGATATGCACGTGCAGCACCCAGCACAACCTTGTTTCAGGCTCCAGTGGGACCTTTAGGCATTACCATCCTATAAACAAGTAACAGTGATAGTGAGCGTAATTACAGTCGTCAAACTATTCCAGCTCCACTTCATTAGCCATGCCCTGAGCTAAATAACATTTTAATCAGTCTGATATGTCACCTGTGGCTTTCTTCACTGTCACTTGCAATCCAGCAAACTCCTTCCTTCATGTTTCTAGATTAGACAGAGGGTTCTTAACTGCAGACATCCACTTCCCTGTTCAGGAAGCAGTGAGACCTTTCATCTTCACCCAGAATTAAGATGATATCCAAGCATCATGAGACACAGCGCGTGTGTCTCCTAGGCCCATCCCATAAGAGCAGGACATTTACCTCACATGAGAAGAAGACTTAATGCAGAGGCAAAGCAAGATACTCGGTGTCAAAGCCATGTCTGGATGATCATTAAAGACAGATCAAAATTACCCAGTACAGGAGGAAAATCTATCATTTGAAGAAGATTATGGTCTCTGATTATTAGTTTCAAAATTAGTTTTTTTCTTTGGATTTCCTCTGAACTTAAACTTAGTTTGGAATGCCTTTGGTTTTGAATAGTTCTGAAATTGTATTACTTCTCCTAAGTAAGTTGATAGTCTGTTCTATTTACGTGAAATTCAAATAATATTGTGAAGGATCTGCCATCACTTTTACTGTGTGCCAGGCCGAGAGCCTTCCTGTACTTAAAGGCAACCTATAGGAAAGCTGGGGAGGGGGTCTTTATCAGGGCCTGGAGTGACAGGACATGGACTAATAGCTTTACACTGAAAAGTTAGATTTCTAATATATGTTAGGAAGAAATTCTTTACTGATAGTACTTCACATCCAGCCACTCCAGCCCCTGGCATGTTCCCTGCAGCCCCTCCAAGCCTGGCACAGGCCCTACAGCTGGCTCCAGGGACGACCCCGTTGCTGTCTCAGGCACCAATACACACAAGGGGAAGGAATGCATGCAGAAGTCATCTCGTTTCGGAAGGGCAGAAAGTCCTCCCAAGAAGGGGAAGGAGCAAGAGGAAGGCGAGGCAGCCTACCCCAAGGTAGGGCCATCCCAGGGCACAGGAGGCTGTTGGAAAGGAGAGCAGAGAGAAAAGCATCAGGAAGCAGGTGATCCCCATCCCTGGGCGAGCTGCGAGCCATGGGACAAGATTGCAGCTGTCCTCCAGGCGAGCACATTGTCAGCTGGCTGCTGCGCTGCTGGGACAGCAGCTGCGGGAGCCTGGCAGCAGAGGGCAGGGAAGCCAAGCAGCTGGGATCCTTCTCTGGGGAAGGGGGCACTGAGAAAGCGCTTGCAAACAGGGCACAAGCCCTCAGCCTCTGGAGGCGGCGCCTGTCAGGCGTGAAGGAAAGGGATCCCTTCTGGGAAGATGCTGTGGGCTTGCTGAGGCTCGAAGAACAGACGGTGCTGGCTGCTACCAGCGTGCTGCAGCAGCGGCAAGACAGAGCCGTGGTGGTTTTCCTCAGCTGGGCAGCTGATCTCCAGCACAAGCGCTCTCTCCCTGCCCCTCCTCCAACGCCAAGGGGAGAAAAGAGGCTGGCAAGGGCTCAAGGGCTGCCAGAAGGACAGGGAGATCACTCCACAAGGAGCGTCACGGGCAAAGCAGGCTCAGCACAGCCTGTTCCAGTCCAGCCCGGGGCCTGCTCCTGCGGGGGCTCTCCACAGGCCGCGGCCTCCTCCAGGCCACAGCCACCTGCTCCACCGGGGGCTCCTCCACCCGCAGGGGGGCTGCAGCGTGGAGATCTGCTCCACGGGGGACCCATGGGCTGCAGGGGGACAGCCTGCTCCACCAGGGGCACAGCCTGCTCCACCAGGGGCCTCTCCCTGCACAGGCCGCAGGGGAGCTGCTGCTGTGAGCCTGGAGCACCTCCTGCCTCCTGCTGCACGGACCCTGGGGGCTGCACAGAGCTTTCTCACTCCTCCCTGAGCCAGACGCTGCTGGGCAGCAGCTTTTGTTCCCTTTCTTAGATGCAAGATCTTCTTAAATTCAGTCCAGCCAAGTAGGAAAAGTAAATGTGGACAGCTGTATCTTGGCAAAGAAGATAGTAGGGAGCAAGGAGGTTCAGCGTTCAAGATGGAAGGTGATGCCATGAGGCTTACAGGCTAGTAATGTTCTAGTGAAACCCAGCCTTCCTAAAGAAACCTGCCTGACTACTTGATGTGAGTAACAGACTCTGTTCAGCTCTTTCCTAACATAGAAACGGTGCTGACTGCTTCTTCAGAGTAACAGAAGTTCGTGATACTACTGAAATAGTTGTGGTTCAGATGTAGATCTGATTTCTCCTAAGCACACTGAATTCACAACTGTTGATCCTCCAGAGGAGGCTTTGCAATTGAACACCTGGAGAATAGGTAAATTTCCCGCCGTTGTTCTCCTCTCCTCTTGTTTTGTTTTGTTTTGTTTTGTTCCTAGTAGCATAGGCTTAAGACTCTGAAGAAACAGGCTGCTTTTTTTCATTTCCAGCACTGGCTGTTCCTCCTGAGCCCCGCCTTCTATTTTTGCAGTCATAGGATATGTGAATGTAAATTCGTGGAGAGAGGTAGAAAACTCTTTCAACTGGTGTTTTTTCGGCTATGTGGGGAGAAGAAATAGAGTGGCTTTGAATATTCTGGCTCTTATTCAGAGCAGCATGTGGAGGGAGACAGATGCGTTTGCTTTTTTAGTGCAATGGCTTCAGAAGCAAGAGGGGAAAAAGCACTTTCTCTGGGAGCTGAAGAAGGTGTCCTAATCACCGGAGAGGTTTCTAAATGGCATATCTTTGCGAGCGTTCCTGTAGTCCGGAGGTTTTTGTTTGTTTGTTTGACGTTGGAAGGTTTTACTCTTAATATTCACGTCCTTCAGCAGAAGTGAGAAATGTGATTTTATTTTGTGCAGTGTCGTGGACCCTCCGAAATCTCCTGGGAACGATGAATACCTCGCCCAGTACCAATGTGATGACGGTGGAGACAAGGAGAAAGCAAGAAGATCAAAAGAACGTGACCTCATTTCAAAAGAAACCGTTTTGTCTGGCAAAGAGTCTTGTGAGCCTGGTGAGAAATTGCGGCATACTTCCTCTCTCGAGTCTGACACTGAATGTAGCTCTAAAAACCTTTCCTCCTCAGCTGTTACAGAGAGATGCCAAGATACAAAGGACAAGACTAAAACCACTGAGAAAGAGCATTACCAAAGCAAGAGGGAACATGCTCCTAGTGAAGAGAAGGAGAGTCAAAAAGCAGGTCCTTCCAGCAAGAGAAGGATAAAGTTGAATACAAAGAATACAAACTTGAGCTCCTGATTGGCTTCATGCTGAACTCTGTGCTGTTCTTGTCCTAATCTTGGTCTCTCCATAGATAATGTGGTTTAAATCCAAATAGAATCGTGCGATGAGGAAGATCTCACTGCAACAAATTCAACATCTAAAATCAAAGTTGACATTTTCCGTGATTTTCTTCCTGAGCAGAAGTGTGCGGTACTCCTTTTATATTAACGTAGAGATTATTTCAAACAGTCTTGAAGTGCTTGATGACTTAACAGTCTGCAGATTTATTATCAAATCAAAAAAACCCCGACTTGGTAGACTATTTTTTTCCCAGTTTTGAATGACCACTAGGAAGAAGGTTATTCCGGCATCAAGAAAGTCATGTGGAATGTAACAAAATTTACTGAACCAGTAAGTAAAACTTATATTTTTCTATTTGTTCCATTGTTTCAACTCTTCTGACCCTTCTGGACGGCATAGATAACAGAGGGGAGATCGTGGTAATCGGAGCTACTAACAGACTGGATTCTATAGATCCTGCTTTACGAAGACCAGGACGCTTTGGCAGACACTTCCTCTTCAACTTGCCAAATAAAGAGGTGAGAACTTAAATTCAACGTTAGTGCTACCATGGCAAAGTCCAACTTTATAGGAAAAAAAAAAAATATTGACAACTTGAACAAAAGAGTGATACGTGGAGACACTGCGTTGTTCCATGGAGGACAAATCTGGTACTGGATATATATGGTCAGGATGATACCACCAAGTAGTTAGTTCTATAATCAAACCTTTCATTCCCAAAGTTGTACCTGTTTGCTTAATTATTTAGTCCACTTGGGTGTTTTCATCATGAAGTTGTGTTTTTGGTCTCAATCCTTCACTTATGAATGAATAGGGGACGTGTTTGCATTTGATTGTGCCCCTGCTCGGTGGTAGTAGTTTGAGTCATAATTCTTTTCTTCTTTATAGTAATTGTAGCAATTGGAAGCATTGTGCCAGAAGTGCTTTCTGTGAATTTACTGACTGGAAAGCAAATGTGATGAAGTAATGAGACTGTCCCAATGAAAGCTTGCTAAGTTTTAGAGAAGTTTTTTGGACAGCAAAGAAATGTTTCTGGATAAATTTTTCATTACAGTATTTTCCTCTGGGTCCTTAGGTCTCGTAGTTTGGAAACTTGTTATTGAAGCTATAAATGCCTTTTCTTTCACTGTAGGTTCCTAGAAAAAGTTCAGTATAACAAATAAGAAATATTCAATTTCCTGGTTGACAATGCAGAGTGTATATTAAATAACTGTAAAATACTTGAAAGTTGAGCAAGTAAGAAAAGTGTATTAGTAGATGAGGGGTTTTGAGGGAGGACTGTTTTGTTTTTTGTTGTTTGTTTGTTTGCCTTTTGGTTTGTTTGTTTCTTGTTGGTATTTTTAAGGAAAACTTGGGACAAGCTAAAATGCAATGATTTTGCTTCCAGGCTAGAAAAGAAATTGTCAAGATTCATACTCGTGACTGGACCCCTCAGCCACCGGACATGTTGCTTGATGAACTAGCTGAGAAATGCATTGGTAAGACTGAAACAGAAACGGATTCTTGCTTGTGACCAAGTTGTAAAGAACCTTAGCTTGTACCAGGCAGTACCCATGCTCTTGTGCCTTGTTGCACAACTAGTCAACGAGGCAGCTGGCACGCCTTCATAGCAATCTGTGTGAGATCCTTTCATCTATTTACTCTTTGTTGTCGTTCCTCTTGTTGTCTGAGAACATTAAGTGGTTCTGGGGCATCTTCCTCAAGAGTATAGTTTTTGATGAGGAGTCTGCTTCAGCTGCATAAGTGCAGGATATCAGGCAGTGAGCAACATGAAACATCCTTGCAGAGCGGTAGCACTTTGAATTCCCTGTTATGCTGTTTGGTTTTGGCATTACAAATTCTTTAAATGTTGCATGTTGTAAACCTGGGCCTTGACTGATGTAACGTTTGATTTTTGTTTGTTAGGAGACTGTGGTGCAGATATCAAATCCCTCTGTACTGAAGCTGCGCTGTGCTCTCTACGCCAATGCTATCCTCAGATTTATGCAAGTAGGGAGAAGTTGCTACTAGACGTTAATTCTATTAAAATAAAAGCAAAGGACTTTTTCATGGCTATGAAGAAGGTTGTTCCAGCTTCAAACCGGATCAAGGCTTCACCCGTACAAGCACTATCACCCATTTTCAAGCCACTTTTTCAAAGATCAGTAGAGAATATTTTACAAGTTGTGCAGAAGATCTTCCCGCATGCACAGATTGCACTAAAGGAGGACCGACAGCAAGGTATAACCACAGCATCCACTTCTTTATAATTCTGCTAAAGCAAAAACTTGTGGTTTGTGCAATCAACTTATAGCTTTCAGACATAATGGTGGTAGAATTTTATTATTTGCATGTGCATGTCTTTTTTTTGGGCAAGTCTGGAATACAACACATAGGTTTTATTGTGGATTCGAAACTGAAATGCCAAATGGAAGCTCTGAATGACTCAATACACAGTAAAGGACGATGCGTTCTCTACTGAAGCATCCTGCTTCTGACGGCAGCTAAGATAATTAGCATTTGTAGAGGTTGACTTGAGGTTTGAAGTATAAGGCACCTATTTTTCTTTAAAAAATCAAAACTCAGATCTTTGGAGGGGAAGCATTTCTAGGTCAATGTTTCTAATTCCTTTCTGAAGAATGTCAGGACCAGGATACAAGTATAACTGGTCTAAGCTAAATATTGTTTTAGCTATCATCCTTTTTAACCAGTCTCCTAATTTAAACGTTTGTGGATCGTACTATACACGTGCACATGAGATCAATTAGCATTGATATTTACTAGATGAATGGAATTCTGTGGCCATCACATCCTTTATCCCCATGCTTTCATTGTGGGAACCTCCTCCAGAAAGAAATGGTCTTGTTTGTTTGTTTGTTTGTTTTTTTAGCTATTTAGCAACTGCAGAAATTGTTCGTAATCTCCTTTATTCTAAGGGGGAGAAAAAAATCACCAAGAGTAGCGTACCTTATACATACACATCAGTGGTACTTAGTAGAGCTTTGTAGGGCCTTGTGCCATCTCCTTAGATCTGTGGTGGGCTGAACTCTAGGAAATAGCTTTCAGTGTGTGCTCTCAAATGAAGAAAGGGTTTTGGCACTGATTTAGAAGCTGTATTAATGGAAGAGAAAGAGACAAAGGCTATTCAGGAAAGTTAACAAACCTCTTTTGCCTTTCAGAGCATTTCAATCCTATTTTACAAGATGATATGTTTGACAGTGATGACGATGCATCCTTGGTTTCTGGAGATGAATTAAAAGATGGAATGCCTAACGGACCAGAGAAAAAATGCCTCTGTTTCAGCAGGTAAAGAAAGATAGATCCCTGTTATGTTTAAATTCTCAGGTCTGCTGAGTCTTTGTAAACAGTTCCAGCTGTTAAAAGTGCGAGGGGTGGTAGACGAAGGGGCAACATCAAGTTTGTGTGTTGAAGGGGTGCTTGGTATTCACAAGAAGAAAGGGTGGAGGGACTAAAGTTGTAATGAAGTTGCTCTGAATGACCAAATTGAAAAGCCCAGGCTTCTCTTCGTAAGCCAAAGTGATCCGTAGACTACCAGAACACGTTGACTTAATCCATGGCATTCTTTGAAAGACTCAAGACCACATAAATGTGCAGTCTGTCCTTTTAGCTAAAAATAGCCCAACTTTATGGGTTTGTGTTGCCACCTTTTGCCCTTCTGTTTTCCAGGATTGTTAAACCAGTAGTGAATTATGTAGCAGAAAGAAAACTGAGAAATGGCTTGTTAAAACACCTTGAGAAAAATGTGAATGGTGTCTTTATTTGTTAAGCCACCAAGTTGTGTTAATCTTGTGCTATTTTAGTATGGAAGTCATGCAAGCCCACAGTTGGAAAGTTAGATCATGTTGTCACAGCTGGATCAGTTATTTTTCTCAGTTTCTATTGCTGTGCTGTCCAGAAGATTTTCTGTCCTCTAGAGCAAGGCTAAGTCTCTAGCATCTTTGATTTAAGCCAGCAGAGGTACAGCCTGATTGTAGTGGGGAAACAAATGCTCCTCACCAATTTATTTTTAAATAAAAATAAATTTAAAATAAAGTATATAATAAATATATAATAAATAATAAATTTATAATAAAGTAAAGCAAGATTGCAGGGATATTAATTTGCAGTCTTGGTTTAGTAAAGAATAGGAAACACAAGGGAAGAAGGTGAAACAATTGGAATGAGTGAATAACTTAACTGGAAATCTTACATGTATTTAATGTACCGCTGCCATTTGGATTATTTGGGGAGGGAAAAGAAAGTCTATAGGAAAATTACTTGGAACATCTGTGTGTCTATTCAGCACCTCATTTATAAGCTTGTTTTCTTAACTCTTGTTCTAGGAGTGCTTTCTGCGAACCAACATCATGCCAGCCCCGTCTGCTAATAGTAGGAAAAGAAGGGTACGGCCAGGTTTCTTACGTGGCACCCGTGGTGTTGCACGCTTTGGAGAAGTTTCCCATTCACACCCTGGACCTTTGTGTTCTGCTTACAAACGTTGCATCGCCAGAAGAAATCTGCGGACAGGTACCTTTTTTTCTTTTTCTTCTCATCGGATTCACTGACTGTATGTAAAGGATCAATCGAGTTGCAAGTAAGGTGAGCAAAATTCATTGGTAATGGAGGTGGCCTTGTTTTAATGTGCTGGGATGTTTGCTTCTGTCTGAAAATCCCCTTTTCATTTAGACAGCACCACAAACAATCTGGATGTTGTACATGTCCACATTTTCCATACCCAATTTTACAGTGAGGCTGTTGCTAGCAGCTCAGGAAGCTGGGCGGTGTTGCTAATAAACATCTCTTTGTGGAAAGAAATGCTGCTCATGTCACTGGGATCCAGAAAGTAGTTCTCATTGCCTCCTAAGACTGTGTGCTCCCGGTAGATGGCTCTGTATCAGACTGCATGTCGGCTACTTTTTGTAGGCTTCTTCTAAATTATATTAGTAAGGCAACCAAGGTTTGGGGCTTCTGTTTATTTTGTTTTTGCACGGACATACACAACTTGTGCTGTTGCAGTATGTGCAATAAAAGCATTAACATTCAGAAAACACTTCATTTGCACGGTGATGTGGTTTTAACTAGAAAAAATGAACAGATTTGGTGCTTTTACTTTTAGGCAGGAAATCCATTTTCTTGTTTGGCATCACTACCTTAAAATACTTTTACCTTTAGTGGAAACGTTTGAGAGCCATACAAGTAAGGACAGACATGTTACACGACTGAATACTGATGTGTCCCTTAAGCGGGACATTTCCTTTCTTTGTTATGCGATGATTGTGGCTGTGGCCATATAGCTACGGTGTCTAGCCACTGCCTGAATATATCCTTCCCATCTTCTGACTAGAGTTCTCCGAATACTGATAATCTGAAAGGGTGCACAGAGAAATTCCTTATGTGAAAGGGTGCTTGCCACTCTGTTCACATAGTTTCATTTCATGGGGCAGTCAGATGGCTATGTAGCTATGTATTAAGAGGTTCTTGTACGTGTTTTAGTTTTCTTACGCAAGCTTTCCTTTTCACTAGCTGATCCGAAATGCTCAGAAGACAGCACCAAGCACAATTTATGTCCCAGATATCCATTTATGGTGGGACAACGCTGGACCTGCCTTGAAACTTACTTTTCTAACTCTACTACGTAACATTCCAGCATTTTTGCCAGTTTTGCTGCTTGCTCCGTCTGATGTACGTCACTAGATCTCCCAGAAGAGGTATTTGTCAATACCTTCCTTACTATTTCTTCAGTGTCTTGCAATTTATGAATGCTTTCAGCATCAAAATGCTGTGCTTTCTTAAATGCATGCTGTTATTACTCAGGCACCCTAACAAATCACTTAAAATTTGCTTAGAGAAAAAAATACTGTGAAAGCATCTGCTTAAGTTTTTTTCTGAGTCAAGCAAGTGACTTTCACCCCCTTCTCACACATGCAAATAATAAATTAATACAATAATTCTGGTGGCTACAAAGTGGTTCAGTCAAGAATATGCAGTGCTTGAAATGACAAGAGGAGGTTTTTACTGAAGAGATTTCTTCTGACAGTCTGCCATTCCATGCTATGTTGGGTAAACTGCTAATAATGCAATTTAGTAGAGAATTGAAACACTTTGATTAAAAAAAAATAAGTAAATCAGTTTCTTTCTTCATATAGGCCAAAGCTTTCCAAGCTGGAAAGCTGAGTTCCAATTTCTGCTAAAGTAACTTTGGAATCGAATTCTAGTTGTATTCCTAAATAAACTGTAGTAAAAGTAGGTGCAGAACTTCATTGACTTCTGAGAGTTTACATTAAGGGAAGGTGCCCAAAACAGGACCACGCTGTTGTCATTCTGATGATTTGGTCTCAGTCACTGGGGGAAGAGAACGGGTCTTACCTAGACGTGTTTATTATCAACTGCTTTGAAAGTGCTTGAGTTCCCACAGAAGTTTTTGTACAGGCTGTAAATTCCTTCTAAAATAAGTAGTGAAATTCCTCACCTACCTTTTAATACTAGAACTTGAAAATGGAGGAAGACGTAGAGGTACTAGCTACTTCAGACACCTTTTGGGAGAGAAATAAAAACTCAGCAAAAAGCCCTCACTTGTCTGCTGAAGCCTGTCTCTTCCCTCGATAGCCATAAAGGTTCTAAGTAAAGGCTGCAGCAAGACAAGTAAATACAAAGGAGGCGCTGTTGGATGTGGTGAAAGCCATTACTTTACCAGTGTAGCGTACAATCCCTTCAGCGAGCTTTAATTCTACAGGTGATTCTTAAAGGTGATATTTGAATTTGCCGTGCCAGCCTCTGAAAATGTAGCGTTTTAAGGCCAGGATGATAACTTTTTTCAGTTTGTGTTCTTCAGGTTATTCTTAATTTGAAAAGGTACTCGTCTTTTTGGAATAGAAGATGAGTTTTTTGTGGCTTTAAATCTGAAATGTCTTTCCTCCTTCTGCTTTAGATGCAAAAATTATTTAATAAGGAATTTGGAGAAGTGTGCAATATTGAGTTGCCTGGTAGGGCAGAGAGAGCAGCCTTTTTTTGAGGACCTAATTCTAAATGAAGTGGCTAAGCCTCCCGTAAAGAAAAGAGGTGAGGAGGATATGAGAAGTACATCTAAAACTTTCCTATCGAAGTTACTAGCTCTTTGGGCTTTGCTTTGGTGGTCATTTTCTGTCAGTAATTTGTCATATGCTTGTATTTGAGTACTGTAAATTGGCTAATTTTTCCTGATGAATTGAAGTTGATTGGACATTGGAACTTGTGCCTGTAGCACCACCAGCTGAGCCTCAGAAGCCACAAGAGGAAGAAGTAGGGATGCTGGAGGAGGAAGAGGAGGATACCTTGCGTGACCTTAGAATTTTCTTGAGGGACGTTACTCACAGACTTGCCACTGACAGACGTTTCAGGGAATTTGCAAAGCCAGTTGACCCACAGAAGGTAAAGTAGTGCTGATCCGTGTGTGTCTGTAACTTCTCAGTGTTCGTACTTCTCAGCGTTTTGGGGAAGGTTCAACTTTGTTTTTAGGGCTGCACTGTAAGGATTTTGCAAGAAGCAGAGGCAGTGCTTTTACTTCTGCTGACTCTCAAATGTGTCTTATGGGATTATTCGCTGAAAGCCCTGGTTTCATTCTAAAAAGCCAGTCCAAATGCCAACACAGTTTGCTCGTGAAAAAGCTTTGATATGTAGGCGTGTCACAGCACTGCAAAGCACAGAGATCTTTCCTTATAATGACAAACAGTATTTACAGGACTACTTGAGTGAAGTCTGAAGCCCTTTCTTGGACTGTCAGTTCCTGTGGGAACAGGAATAGGAGCAGCAGTTTGTAAAACTAAGTTTTGAGATCCTGTTCTCTGTTTCATCTGGAACTCCTCAATAGGAATCAACCATAAGTGCAGTGTGTTTTCTTTTTCCTCCAATTGGCTGCTTAGATGCCTTTTTCTCCTTAATTTATGAGATAAGCCTAAACTAGGGGCGTATATTTCAAAGACAGATGTAACTTGAATATACCTGCGGATCAGCAAAGTCCTCTTGATGTGGGCCTCCACTGGCTTTTCTTCCCCTTTTCTCCTAGGTTCTTGAGCTGTGAAAAATCTAGACAGATACATATGTCCTCATCTGAACTGGTCATTAGGCTCCTCTTCTGGTCTGAGGGAAGAAATGAGCACCTCAGGGCCCAGTTATCTCATTCTAAAGTAGATGCCTGCAATAGGTACTTCACAGGTGCAATTCATGCACCTTTTCCTCAATGTCAACAACAAAGAGAATGCCGGATGGCTTGCTCAGCTTTCACTGTTGTGATTTTCTGAAGCAAAGTGAAATGAATCTCCCACCCTCAGTGTTTCTTCTCTACCATGCACGTGCTTCTGACCTCCCTACTTCTTGTTGTCCTCTCGTGGCCGCTCTAATGAAAAATGAAAAAGCCCTTCCATTTTTGAGAAGCAAACTGGTTAATTTCAGCATCTTCTGATGCATCGCAAATGTTCAGAGTTTTTAGGAAGTCGTTTATTTAAAGTCTTCAGAATAATTTTGGTAGACAGTGTGCAAGGTTAAGAAAACCTCTGAATGCTTGTATTTGATCTGCAGGTACCTGACTATGCCACAAGGATTAAAGAGCCGATGGATCTTTCAACAGTTCTGACTCAAATTGACTCGCGCCAGTACCTCGCTGCCGGAGACTAGCTGAAGGACATCGATCTAATCTGTAACAATGCCTTAGAGTACTACCCGGATCAAAGATCTACAGGTGAGGATGTGCTTTTTAGCCCTAGTTTAAAAAATCTGTCAAACGTATAGATGGATAAATGCTGTGTGCGGACAATAGACTTCGGATGGATTAGCTGATTTTGGACGTCCAGACTGTAAATATTTTATCATTTTGCTACTTGGGCATGGAATTGTGATATAAGTGTTCCCAAGGAACTAGTGCTTTTGTTTTAATTAACTTCGATGTTGTTATGCTGAAAATATTCACTGAGAGAACCTTTCGGAACCAACCTATGAAGAAAGCAATTTTCTTCTGTGATCAAAAGAGTTTCATTGGTTGGTAGACAACATTCAGTTAAAGTGTGTAAAATTTCAGATCGTCACAGCGCCTATGTTTTGCAAGACACTGCATATTCAATGGTGAGGAACGAACTGGATACAGAGTTTAGACGACTTTGTGAACAAATTAAAGAATCTCGTGAGAAAAGAGGTACGTGCTTTAACGCTAAGGATTTGAAGACTTGTCTCTGCATTTGTAACTGAAAATGCATGACGAAGATCTTTGGTATCTATTCTTTCTTGCAAGGTCGCACCTCTGCAGCGTGTGCTCCATGCGACAACTCCAAGTCACCACAGCAGAACCCTGCTACTGAAGACGAGAAACCAGATGAAGAGAGTAATGAAAATGAGGAGATGCCAGCGGCACCTGTAGATGCCAGTACACCCATTTCTAATGGCAAGTTGCATTTTATTCAGCTGCTCTTGTCATTCATACCTTCTCTGTTCTTGAGGCGCAACAGGTGTCTCTGATGCCTGGCTCTTTATGGCAGAGGTAGTTTGTTTTCAAATTGACTTCCAAATGGGAGAGAGAAATCCAGAGGTCATTCATTCAATATAGCGATGAATTAAAGTTCAAAGAAAGTTGGTTCATTTGATGTACTCTTACTGGAACTTCATTTTGTAAACAGAACGACCCCCCACTCAAGGATATGACAGCTTCCCTCCCGTACTAAAAATGATAGTACTCACCCTTGTAGGAGCAGCAATGTGAAGAAGGTCAAGGGCAGTAAGAAGGGTTCGAAGCTTTGATATAACAAGCCTTTCACTTTTTTTGACAGAGCTCCTAATAAGCATCTTTAGCAAGGTCTGGAGATGGGAGAAAAACTCAAACTAGATTTTAATTCTAGGATGTATAATGTCAAGCTTGACTGTTCCTCTGAACAGTCAATTGAATTTAAATTTTTTTAATTTAAATTAATTAGTTTATTTTTTTTTAATTTAAATTCAACTGAATTTAAAGTTTTGAATTTAAATTCCAATTGAATTTATTGAAAAAAATTCCAATTGAATTTAATGTTTTGTTGTTGTAGTTTTTCACGAAACACTAAGTTTATGTGAAAGGTTTTGCTGCAATATCTTTTTGCCAAGGATATTAAGCTTAAGTTATCCACAAGAAAACGGTGGGGAAAAGGAAGCTTTAGTTTTGAAAGTTTTTTTTTTTTTTTTTTTTTTTTTTCTCTCCAGGTTTTTCTTGAGCACAGCAGCGTTTCAGTGTCTGCCTGCCATTAGTTGCCCCACTACCAAGTCAGGAGGGTCAATTAAACTTGCGTGAGGCAGAATTTCTTTATCTGAATCTACGTGGTTCACATAAATATATTCTTGTTTCCTTCTTTCCCTAGGATTATTCTTCTCCCAGTAATGAATGTTTCAACGGACACCGTTGAAGATCAATGAGCAAAAGCATCCTGCGGTGTTCAGTCTCCAGCTTTGAAGAAAGTATGGCGATACTGAGGGGAAATGTCAAGAGAAGACGCTTTTCAAGGTACTGTATTTCTATATGTTCAATCTCTGTTCGATTTGTAGATTGAAAAGCAAGAGAGAAAGCATGTGCAGTGAGTTGTGGCCTGATAAACCTCCGGCTAAAATCAGCAGAGGCCTATGAGCATGCTGATGGCGTACCAGTACCTTAAAACTAGAATCCCTCTTCTCAGTGAAAGTCTTCTGCTTTTCTAAAAAAAACCTGTTTTTTTCCCCAACCCCTTTGAGGTGTTGTTGTGGTTTAACCCGGCCGGCAGCTAAACACCACACAGCCCTTCTGCAACCCTCCCACCTCCCTCTCTGGGATGGGGGAGAGAAACGGGACAGTGAAGCCCGCGAGTTGAGATAAAGACAGTTTATTAAGACAGGAAAATAATAATAATGATGATGATGATGATGATAGTACTGCTACTAGTAATGTGTACAAAACAAGTGATGTACAATGCAGTTGCTCACTACCCGCTGACCAGTGCCCAGTGTAACCCCTAGCAGCCCGGCTGCCCCGCCCTATCCATGGTGCAGCGTGTTGCCATAAGGCATAGAATTCTTTGGCCAGTTGGGGTCGGCCATCCTGAGTCTGTCCCCTCGCAGCTGTTGCTGTGCGCCGATTCTGATCGCCAATAGGACAGTGAGACACCGAAAGGTCCTTGGCTTGTTGTAAGTACTGCTCTGCAGCAATTGAAATATCGGGGTGGTATCAGCACTCTTCTAAACATCCTTTCACACATCCTCAGCCAAAACATAGCAACCTACCCGCTACTAGGAGGAGAACTAACGCTGTCCTAACTGAAACCAGGACATGTATCTTTTCCACTTGGGTGCTATTGCTCATAATTTTGAGAATTCAACATGAGCAAGCTAGGAAATGTGGGTACATACAGAACCGCGTGTATATGGCACACAACAGACTTGGGATGTGGATCCTGCGTGAGGCCTACAGGCTTCTCTTTGTATACCATGGAGCACTGGCTTGTAAACATGGTGAAATTTCCCATCCTTGATGGGTCTAATACAACAAGTCTTTTCTCCCTTCTCTGCCCTGTCCTCTTTCTTAATGTAGGCAGTTGAGAAAGCCAAAATTGGAACGAAAAAAAGAATATAACACAGGTAAGTGGCTGTAAGTCCCCGGGATACCTATTTACGCTGGTTACTGAAGAGGATGGCACTTGGTCACTCCATGGCTTTCATTTGGCCCCAAAGCCTTCTGTAGTCAGCTGAATTCACTCCTCAGTGACTTTTCTGTGAAGAGAGGTAGGTGCAAATAGGAGATTTTATGAATTCCTTGGGGAGGGAGCAGTGTGAATTGCAGCTTGGTAGGCACAAAGCAAACTGTTCTAATTGTGCAAAGTAAATCGATACTTGATAAGTTCAAACTTAGTTTTATAGTTGGCAAGCACAAAAGTAAACCTTAGCTGTGATCCTAGCAGCACAGTGGTGTAGCTCTTCCCTTCCCCTTGTCCTCTTAGCTCTTTTAATGACAGTGCAAGCAACCAACCTGTGCCAAAGGGTGCTGTATGGCAAACAATGGGCAGGCTTTTTTCTAAAAAGCACGAGTTTGAGTTATGTGGTGTTTGGGTGTTTCTCTTGAAACGATTCTTCCCTCCTTGAGCTGTTAGATCCTAATGCAGGAAATGGAAGTGCTGCATGCATAAACAGAGTAATCAAACATACACCTCTTAGGAAGAGGCTTGCAATGTCCTAGTGTTTGTTTTGAGCACTGTTAGATACAGTTTGACATGAATGGAGTGAAAACACCTTAGAGAAAGGTGTTGATTGTTCTCACTTTTCCAAGACAGAAATAAGTGGAGTAGATTTCCCTCCTGCATGGAACAAAAGTTGCACGTTTGTTTTTGTCTGGCTAGCTTTCAGTCTCTTTAAAAATTTCCCTACAGGTCCCAGTTTTAAGTAGACAGTTTAAACGTGCAGAGCGATAAAGAAGTGGAATGCAGTGGTTGTGACACCAACTTCTGATCTGAAATGTAAAGAAAACTCAATCCACTTCAGGGTGCCTTTTTTGTTTGTCTGTTTCCATTTTACAAGAGCAACGGTGAAATAAGGAGAATCCCATCTTCACTGTTTCAAAATCCTTTGTTTCTGCGTTTCAGTCACCAGAACACTGAGGAGTAGAGCTGGTGCAAAAACTGTGAGACGAGTCCACGGAGAAAACAGGGACTTGGAGCTGCGCCGCAGCTGTAGAGTCGGACACAGGCGGTACTCGACTACTAACTCGTCCATTCTATTTGACAAACTTATGACAAAGTAAGTCATCTTTTCTTGCAGACCTCTTAGAATGATCTTTCTTAGCAAGCCTTTGCACTATGGCATGATGTTGGCCTCGACTTGCTCTTTAGTTTGACAGCAAAGAGGTATGGCTGCTCCTGGCATTTCCTTCCTGTTTACAGGGAGACACCGTTACCTGGCTAGATAAACAGATTTTCTTGAAGGTGCTATTTCAGCATATAAGAATTGATTTAAAAAACAACAACAACAACAACAAAAGTGCTTCATGGCTTGCTAGTTTTGTAATCTCACATTTCTGCAGGAATACTTGATTTGCTGCATTTCACCATTACACTCGTCAGCGCCGCTGATTCTGGTTTATCACTATTTGCATTGCAAATCTCCTTGTCCAAAGCTTAAACTGATGTATGCACTGCTTGAAAACAAAACCTGAAGTTGCAGAGCAGTAGACTCAAGTCATTATGTTAGCAGCTGTGTAACCATACTGCTTTCCAAACATAAGATGTCCAGCTTATTTTGTTTCTATGAAGAGTTTAAACGGCTCCCGTTAAGCAAAGATGTCCCCACACTGATACTTACTATTAAGCAAGGATTCCACCTCCTTTGGCTGAGGTCTGCTCCCTTACTCACATTGGAACATTCATCCAAGTAGCCTGCAATTCCACACTCTCGGGGGAAAGTCCATAGAATAGCAAAGGTTCCTCCAGTCTCTTCCTCAGCCTTTTTTTGAAGCATGCAATAAAGCAAAACGTTCACAGGCTGCCCTTCCATGCAAAACAAGGCAAATTAGTAAGACAGGAGCCACAAAACTGATTGTCCTTTAAAGTTAAAATGAGATTTGAAATAGATCGAGTTAGCAAGTGTTGTAAGTCTGTAGCTAAGTCTGGTTTTGCCAATGCAGCACAATTCCCTATCACGTAGCCAGAGCTGCTTCTGTAGCTCCAAGAAGCAAAACTGCTTTGACAAAATACTGTGTCATCAAAGCATTCGTTGGCTCAGTAGGCACGGCTCAGGTTCAAGAAGTTTGTGAAAAAATGAGTACTAACAGAAGCAGCAGGGTCCAAAGAAACACTTTATGTCCCCACTGCGAAATGAGGGGCTTTACCTTGAGTGTTATGCACACTGTCAATAGAAAAGCACTGTAACAGAATCTGCCACGGCAGTTTGCATGTTACTGAAAGACCATCAGAGTGGGACTGCAGCAAGATCATTGCGAAGTTACAAAAAAACCATGTGGGGGTGGGAGTTTAGTTGCGTTAGATAACACAATCTTAGATAAAGATTTTGGTCTTAACGTAAAAGTAAGGATGTCTACTGATTTCTTCAACTCCAACAACTGAAGCCCAAGTCTGAAAAATCGCCTTTAAGAATGCAAAGAAAATATTTAACTCTTCTGTATGTTCATACTTTGCTATCAAGCAAAGGAATGAATGCTGATGCCTTAACTATGTAGGGCTGTAGCTTACAGAGAGACTACACCTTCCTGTTTTTTTCCCTTTAAAAACGTTAAATGTACGTGAAATTATTTGGGGGTGTTTTCACATGCAAAGCCTAATGCAGTGCATGCAAGCCCTGTCATCTTCTTCGTCTAGTAGTGTCGCGTTAAGGGGTGTAGCCGATTGACCGTCATGGGTCCCGTCGGATTCAGGGTGCTGAACTATCACGGTCACGGATTCACCAACAACGCAGTACGGCCTCGCTCTAGTCGCATTCAAGGAGAACTCTCACAGCTAGGAAGAATGCAATTAAGTGCAATTTCTTACGGCGACAGGTACACAGGTTCTTTGGATTGTCAGTGATAAATTCACTGTCTGCAAAAGCAAGCTAGCATGCATGAAATGCACAGGTACACAGCCTAGGTATTAAGACATGAAAAAGCATCAAAACTCTAGAGATTTCTAAGATTCCACAGAGACGCCTGGTATAAGCAAGCGTTCAGATCTTACCCCACGGCGTCCCAATGGAGTGGGGGTGGGGGAGTGAGAGGCTCAGCCTGTCGAGTGATGTCAGAAGGAATCCTTCCTGATAGTATCTTCCCTAACATCCCCTTTCTCTTAAAGCAATTGATATTATTTTCTATCTTTAAGGTGGAGCTTGAGTGACTCTAGTCATGCATATCTTGGTTGTGCTTGGTAGAAATGATCTCACTTGCGTTTAAAGGTACAGGCTCTGAGAAATTCCGAGGGCGTGCTCAGTGAGGGGTGGTTGCACCTTGGAGGCGGGTAGCTTTTGGGATGGAGGTGTGCTTATGATGCCTAGTCGCTTAAGGCGATTACTCCACAAGTAGTAACTTAGTGTTGATTTAACTTCAGCATATCTAAAACATAAGAAGGATGTTAGTATGGAAGAAGCCGATGAAACCAGTCCTTAAATCTTACTACTTATTGTGCGTGAGCAGACTGGCGTGAGTTTTAGCTATACTGGCAAATATCAAACCACACCTGTGTCGTCCCAAAGCTGGGAAAAAAAAAAAAAAAAACAAAACCAAGGAAATGTTGAAGCAAATAGGGAGGCCTGTAGCTTGTGCAGTCTTTTAGCTGAGAAAATAAAGAAGGAGAGAGACAGGTAGCCTTGAGCTAGCAGAAGCAAGGAAGAGAAGGGCTAAAAGGGAAAAAAACAGGAAGGAGAACACCAGCTCCAGACTGACCTCTAGTAACCTTTTTCTCATTAAGGGTCATTAGCACATTAAAAATCACACCTGTCAAAATGCTAATCTATGCTAATGTGGGATTCGGTGTGTGTCCCCCCTCTCCTGTTCCCCCTCCCCCCCGGTATTCCTCTGTAATGCACAAGCTCAGTGGAGATAAGTTAGGTGAGCTGTAATAACCAATCCAAAGGAGCCAAAGAGAGAGTTTTCACAAGTTTCCTGTGTATAAATGACGGCGATTCGAGTCAGAGGTGTGCTTGCTTTGCGAAAGATGGCCAAGTACCTGACTCTGCAGAGTTCTATAAGTAATTATATAATTAAAAGACCTTCGTGTGCATTCCGACTCTGGGTGCTTATTGGCGCGGTGCACTCTGCACGAACCTGCAGACAACATCTGTACTCAGTGTCATGCCTACAGACAACCCTTTACTGTTGGGACCTGCATATTTTTCTGTGCATTCAACACAACCCCTTTGGCACAACTAGTTAACCACGTAGCTGCCAGTCCACCACTCAGTTGCACTTGTGAAGAGGAAAAGCTATTTCCGTCTACTGGAGGAGCACATCCTCTAAATGCAAGCTTCACTCAGCTGGTCATTTACTGCAGGACAAGATTTGAAAAGTGTTGTTGAGTTCTGGGTTTCCTGCTTACAGGAAAAATTAAGTGCTAGATCGCCCTCTACTCCGCTTTGTCTGCTGCATTTAATGGAGATAAAACTGATTTCGTTTGCTCCTCCATTTATGGACAATGAGCTGAAGGAACAGGTACAGCACATTAGCCTGGAATGCCTTCCCTCCCAACCAAAGTAAACTGGAGCTGTAACTAACACAAGCAAAAGCAAGGCTTCTGTGTTTTCAGCTGAATAAAGTTCCAACAAAATCATCCTCTGGGATTTGAAGGTTACTTCACATGACATGCCAACGACTCTTTTCCCTCCATTGTAAAGCGGATCCCTGCTGTTAGTTGCTCTAGAAGCAAAGGAATCGTCGGTTTGGTTACCAAATAGCCGCTTCTGCAAACGAGAAGTGTTGTGCTCTCTCTTCCCTTTGAATGACTCCACACTTCTCATCAGCTACTGGATTGCTGACCTAGAATCAGAGAACATCCCAAGGTGGAAAGGACTCCCAATAATCACCAAGTCCAACTGGTGGCTCCACACAGGACCACCCCAAAGTGAGACCCGATGTCTGAGAGCATTGTTCAACACTTGTTGACCTCCGTCAGGCTCGGTGCCATGAGCAGTGCCCTGGGCAGCTGTCTCAGTAGCCAGCCACCCCCTCAGCGCAGCACCTGAGGCGCACGGGGCTCGGCGGGGCGGCCCGGGAGGGGAGGACGGCGGGGCGAAGTGGCAGCTCCCTCAGAGCCGTCTCCCCGCCGCCTCGGCCGCATGTCGTGGCTTTTTCGTGTCGGGGCTTTTTCATGTCGTGCCCTCGGTCTCTCGCCGTGGGTGAGATGCTGCTCCCCAGCGCGGACCCCTTGCGCGCGGGGCCTGCCCGCGGCGGCGGCGGGAGGGAAACCCCAACCCCAAAGCCCTCCCGGCAGGGAGAGCTCGGGGTGAGGGCCGATCCGGCACCGACAGTAAACACACGCCGGAGGAAACGCTCTGGTTTTAGCCAAGAGCAGCGCGGCCAGGTTCAAAAGGCGTCACGCTGGAGCTCCGAGTTCGGCGGCGTTCCGAGGCCGTTGTGGCGGTTGTGGAGACGGCCCCGGCTGAGGTGGCTGCTGCTGTCGCTGCTGTCCCCTCTGTCCCTGCTGTTGCCGCTGTTGCCGCTGTTCCCGGACCTTGGAGACCCCCGGCGGCTCCCTGTGCCAGGCCCTGTGGCCCCGGGGAGCTGCCCGCCGCCTCGTCGGCCAGCCCGGCAGCAATCCTGCCAGCACAGAATAGCCCACTGCGTTTCAGGGTAAAGTGACGATTAATTTCTATTTCCTGGCCTGGGTGCTGCTTTCTTCTTTAAGGAAGCTTCAAGGTTAAAGGTTCAACTCAGTTATGTCAGGGTTCAACTCCGTTTCGTGAAGGGGCTCTTGTACGAAAGCTTAAGCTGGGATTGACTCTCTGCTAAGCGGAGGCCAAACGTGGACCTACTGAGAAGCAGGTCCTAAGTGATAACATTTTCTAAAGAGACTGCTAAACACATCTGAAGAGTGCTGCTGCAGAACTCTGAATGGGGGGATAGCAACTGTCTTAAGTGATCTGGAATCTTGAATTTACTTTTCAATGGACAAGAGGTGTGTCTCTCAAGGCAAACAAAGAGAGGAGTAACACCCTCTCTTGTCACTCATGTCAACATAAATTTATGCTCAGAGCGTAGGTGTAGGAACAGCATCGGTATGTATATGGAACATCGGGAGAGGAAGCTCTATCAGTATTTACAGTTTTTCTACTATCTTGCCAGAGAGACATCATCTCCAAATGAGAAATGGATGTATTTTGAAACAGTGGTGGTGGATCGGATTTCTTCTTTCTAGTGTTAATATTTGCTCTTGAATCGTACTTAATACCTGGTAACACCTCAATCAGTTGTCAAAAATAAACTTAAAAATGTGTAAGGCTTATCTCATTGGTCAGTATAAAGATCAAGGTCTTCGCTTCGCTTTGCTTCCCTTCCCTTCCCTTCCCTTTTTTTCTTTTTTTCGTTTTTTCTTTTTTTTCTTTTTTTATTTTTTTTCTTTTTTCTTTTTTTCTTTTTTCTTTTTTTCTTTTTTTCTTTTTTTCTTTTTTTCTTTTTTTTCTTCTTCCCTTCCCTTCCCTTCCCTTCCCTTCCCTTCCCTTCCCTTCCCTTCCCTTCCCTTCCCTTCCCTTCCCTTCCCTTCCCTTCCCTTCCCTTCCCTTCCCTTCCCTTCCCTTCCCTTCCCTTCCCTTCCCTTCCCTTCCCTTCCCTTCCCTTCCCTTCCCTTCCCTTCCCTTCCCTTCCCTTCCCTTCCCTTCCCTTCCCTTTTCATTTTCCCCAGTATTGTTTTTCTGTTCTCCTTCTCACTGCAGTCTTGATTTTGTTTCTTGTCCCTTAAGTATGTTTCCAAAGTGTTGCTGAAACATTTTCCCTTTCAATCCTACAAAAGGAGCTGTCACTGGTGAAGATCGGAGCTTATCCCTGAGCCCAGGAGCTGTCACCTTAGTCTTCCAATCGGACAAGGACGACTTCATTTCTCATGTAAATGCATTTGTCAGGTTTGCGTATTGTTTTTTCAGGAATGGAAAGTGTGTATAGAATGGATTTAAAATCAATTTTAAATGTAAAACGTCAGGGCAAAAAAGTTCTAATTACAACCTCTGCACACAATTTGCCAGCTGTGGGACTAGGAGTTTTCTTATTTACTGTGTTTTGTTTAACGTGTCTGAAGTTTAATGGACAGCAATCAAGGCGTGCTAGAAATCTGAAAGCACTTTATGCTTTGTTCTCTCCGTCATTTTGGTATAACAAACTAGCTTATGTTTTAAACCCTCCATGAGGTTAGTGGTTTCCCTAAAGGTAACAAGTCCCTGTGTGCTACAGTAAGACAGTAACAAAACATGAAGTATAGAAGTTCATCCTGTCATTATTCAGCTTCTGCCTATGGACACACAACTACGCTTATTTAAAGCGGTATCACCTTGAAACCTAATCAGCATTTTAAAAAGGACTTTGTAGCAGTTATTGGCTTTTGTCCTGGAGGGCTGAGGTTTGTTTTGTTTTGTTTTACATTCAGCATTTCCGTTTCTAGCTTACATTCCCCTGTTATTTTGCATGAGGAAAGCATGCAACTTTACAAAGTAGAACGGAAAGAGCTGCTTTTTAGTCTAACTTTTCAGTTTTTCATAGGAGTTTTAAATGTGGTAGGAGTAAAACACCAGAAGTACTGCTGCCAAAGTTATATTCAAACTCGTCTTTCTTGGAGAAGCAGAAGAAGCCCAGGGAGAAATGAATTTGCAAACATGCTCTTCATGCTCTCCTTTCCCAAGATTTCTCTGAGATATAGCCCATCCTCTGTGGGTTTTGAGGTATATGGTTCCCAGGAGTGAAAAGGAGGGCCAAACATCTCTCCTCTTGGATCTCAGCATGCCAGGGCTTTAGTGTACTGCCACTTACAGCTCCGCTTTTTCACCTGGAAAAAGCGACCGCATGATGTAGACTGAGGAGCCCTCACAAATTAACTTGCCGTCACCAAGTGACGCCCATGAAAGGTGTATTTAAAAGCTAGGCTCATTATAGAATCACAACAAACCCCTCATGACTGGTGCAGTAGACAGTGAGGTAGAGGGCGAGCCCTGGAAAGACAGAAGAAAAGTAGCAGTGAGTTCTGGGTACCTTTGTGCAGACGAAACAGAAAAACACAGGCAGTGAAGTAATAGTGTTCCGTTACTAATGCCAGCAATAGATAATTGCAACAATTATCTGTTAGATCATAGGTACTAATTAACAGATAATTGCGCAACTCCGGAAATCAATAAATAACTGATTCCCCTCAGAGAATGTCTTCTACATTTTTATATTAAAAAGACTCCAGAGTTGTAATGGATTAAAATCCTACGGAAGGGAAAGAAATGGCATCAGCCACTAGTTCTGCAGAAGCGAAAAGTAATACTGATAGAGTTTAGATGGAAATTTTCACTTTGTGTGTTTAGTTTGGGGATTCTTTTTAAATCATTCATACCAGCGATTTAGTTCTTAAGGCTGTTTCTTTGAGATTAAGTGACAGGACTTCTGTTACTCTTTTCTTCTTGGAATGCTTCTTGATAGTCTTACGTCAGCCAGAACTTCTGTCTCTGTTGCAGATGTGAACAATGACCGTAGCTAAGAAGCCCAAATCTTCAAAGCCTAAAAAGCCCTCTTCAAGGCGGTCTGGCAAATCCAAGAAACCAAGTCCTAAAATACTGATGTCACGCACCGCCAACTGGGGCCGGATAGTGCCTGCAGAAGATTCAAGCCAAGTCTCTGTGGCCCAAGGACGTGGAGGTGCTATTTACTGTAGATCATCTGAAAATTCTAAGGCTTTTGCCCCAAGAGATCTAAGTAAGTGTGTGTTTTATCCTGCCTCCATTTTCTTCAAAGCAAAAGTAGAAAATGCAGTTCTTACTTGTTGCACTGATAGAGAAGGGGACTACTGTGAACAAAGACTTCAAAAGCGAATCCCCTAAGGCAACTGAAGTGACTGATGTTACAGAAATTAATTTTGATATATTTACAGTCAACAGAGAAATATGGGGAGCTTTTTGTAATGCACAGATTCCTCCATGTCTTTTCTGTTTTGCAGAGAAAAGTGTTTGATTGTTGCTATTCACAGCTTCCATTTTTCACAGGTTTTTTGAAGGATAACATTGCTCAGGAAAAAATCTGGTATCTGTAGGGGTACCGTCATTCCTAGTTCCTAGTTTTTACGTTTTTACCGTATAATTTCAAGTCTAAGTTTGTGGTTTAAGTTATAATAAGGAAAAAAACAGTAGTTGAGTTAATCAGGTTAAAGATTATAGATGGAGAGGAACTTGGCATTAGGTGCTACAAACAGAATGGCAGTTAGCCTTGCCTTAGAAGAATTAAAATGGTTGACTAAAGTTGTTTGTTTTTTGTTTTTTGTTTTTTTTTTCCCCAAAACATTGTGTTGACCAGCCAATTTGAATTTGGTGGTATTAAAGCTGTCTGCAATAAGTTTTTCTGGTTTGGATTGTAGCTAGCTCCTCTAGGTGCTCCTGCAGAATAGTATTTTTTTAAATACCTTTCTTCGAAACAAACAAACAAGATCTCTTTTTAAATTTAACTTTCTTGCAGTCGTTAATGATGGAATTGCTCCGCCACAGAGCATTCTTTTTCCACCTGAGAAGATTTGTATGGATTGGCGAGAAACACAAAGTGTTGGAGTTGGCCTGTACAATCTTGGCAACACATGTTTTCTTAATGCTACTCTGCAGTGTTTGACCTACACACCCCCACTTGCCAATTACATGCTTTCTCTTGAGCACAGCCAGTCATGTGAGTACTTTCTAACAGTATTTTGAATCTGTTGGATAGCTCTGAAGGTGAAAGAACAGCAGTGATTCTGTGAGATAAGCTTATTTGCCTGATTTTACCTGTAGCAGCTGGCTTTGAGCACTGTATTAGCAGTGGGCTCCGAATAGCATATGGAGTGCAATTAATGCACCATGGTTTATTTAGTTAGTTATTTGTTTGTTTGTTTGTTTGTTTGTTTATTAAAGGATCATTTATTGCTTCATGGGAATAATGAAGTGCATTGGACAGTAATGCATTTAGTAATAATTTTAGAGAGTAATACATTTTGCAGCCTGTGGAGTTCACATTCCTGTCAGCCTTTACAACTGCGACTTTGCAGTAGTCTTTTAGATTTCTCATCACAAAATGCATTTGAATACAGGCTTAGTGGATATTTTTCTTCTGTCAAGTTGTGTGAAATGAAATGTTACAAGACTGTTGGGACATTGGCATCTTGGGAGAAGAGAATGTAGCAAGGAGAGTGGATATGGTATCTATAGCTTAAATTGTACTTAGATGTTCGTAGGTATGGATATTTCGCTGGACTGGGATGCTTTGTTCTTTCACTCTTCAGGTCGTGAACAAGATTTTTGCATGATGTGCACGATGGAGACTCACATTAACCAGGCCCTGCGTTGCACTGTTGATGCCATCGAGCCTACGCATGTTATCAGTAATCTCAGTCGTAAGTGGCTTCAGATGTGTTTCTTTTCGATAGCTTGTAATCTTCAAATAATTATTTGATGTGTCTAAGTGGTTTTAACACTCCAATGAAGAGAGATTTTAGAAATACAAGAATGATTTCATTTTTAAATGAGGTCAATACTATCATCTTCTTATTTAGGAATAGGACAACATTTCCGTTTTGGCAGTCAAGAAGACGCACACGAGTTCTTGCGCTATACTGTTGATGCTATGCAGGAAGCGTGCTTGAACGGAAGCACCGAGTAAGCATAAACAAGTTCACTTTCATACATTCTCTAGCACCTTCTAGTCCTTTATTTACTCTCAGAAATGATCTCTAGCACCTTTTAGTGCCTTATTTACTATCAGCAACGCAAGTCTACATCATCCTTGGTTTTCATCAAACTCTTTGAAGAGTTAATTCTGTGCCTTAAATCTTCTGAGGTCTGATTATAATTTATTTCCAGATTGGACAGATCTTCTCAAGCTACCACCATCATTCATCAAATATTTGGAGGATTTCTAAGATCAAGAGGTACTTGAAAAAATATTCCTGTCCTTAGAACTGATCTGTGTCTTTTGTCAGTAGTAAAGCAGTCTGTAGTTTGTCTAAAGTAGTATCTGTCAACAACTTGAATTTGGACAGTTAGTCTCCTTCACATAATGTTAAGCATTTATATTTTGTTTCCAGTGAAGTGCTTGAATTGCAAAGCAGTTTCGGATACGTATGAGGCATTTCTTGATATCACTTTGGATATAAAGGTAAGATGTTTTCTAAATATAATTCATGATGTTTAAGTACATGCATAACTTTCTAAATTAAACTTGTTTAACTTAAAAAACCAAACCACATATAATGTTAAAACGTAAGAGCTTGGTGGTGCTAAGGAAGTGGATTGGACTTTGTCCTTCCGTGGAACCCATGTAAATAGTCTCCACATTTGCATTGGGTTTAAGGGGAAAGAATTCTCTTTCTGCAAAAATTATAATGCTGTCCTACTTCTTTGTTGTTCTACCTCAATATACATCTAATTGTTAGACTGATGAATTTGTCCCCAGTATTGATGACAAAGCACACTGTAGATGCTGTCTAGGCAACTGGGAAAGTATTTGTTCCAAAGTCAAATGCCTTCCAGGTGAGGTCAAGGCTGAGCATGCTCTTTCTGCCTCCTTCTTCACAGTGCTCCTAGTAGATCGCTTGAGTATGTTAGTAAGATTCTCTTATAAACTACTAGTATGTCTCTGGAATTTTGAATTACGGTGACTTTACGCTCTTCTTTCTCGCTGCTCTAGGCGGTTTCGTCTGTTAGCAGAGCTCTGGAACTCTTTGTGAAACCTGAAGAGCTGGATGGAGAGAATTGCTATAAATGTAGCGAGTAAGATTTTGACGAATTAGGTCTTAATCCTAGATGTCAGTTTTCTATGTTGCATGACTCTGTTGGACTACCTCTAAACTTTGGATCTACTTACAAGTTTTGTGGAAGTTTATAAAAGACTTGGAGTTTTGTTTCCTTGGAGGGGGGAAGTCTTGTTCATAGGCATTCCCTATGGGTTTGCAATTCTCTGGCTTGTATTTTGCCATCAGAATTCAAAAAGAGCTACTTTTGTTCTTTCTATTTATTAGCTCTCGACAGTACTTTTCTTGATGTAAACTGCCCAGTTTCCGTTGTTCTCTGGGCTAGTGGCTAATTTTCACTGCTTACACCGTAGGTCCTACCTTGGAGCGGGCAATGTGTCAAACTGAACTATTTTGTTTCAAAGGATGGCAGATGGGTTCAGTGTCTTTCCAGACAAGCTCAGTACATGAAGACTTCCTACTGTTAAATGTCTCCCTCCTGTAGAATGACCATGTGCTTCTGTTGTATTTTTGATGTTGATAGTCGACCTATGTTGGAGATTATTTGCAATTTCTAGCCCTGGGGACCAAGGCTCTCTCGTTCCGCTTTCAGTATTTGTATTTCCCTTGAAAGCTGAAAGAATGTATCCAGGATTGGAGTTCAAATAGCCACTTTTGTAGACCAAGAAATGGTACCTTGCCATCCAACCTGGTCATACCCTTTTGTGAGAGATTCCTGTTCCCGCTATGCTCTGAGTTGTTGGGAAAATTGACCTTCTTCTCTGTATTAACAAACCTGACACGCAGTGCATGGGTTTATGAAAAGAAAAAAGACCAACCTATTATGCAAGTAAATATCATTCAAATAGCATAGGCATGCGTGAGACATTAAAAGGAGTTTGTTTTGGGGGCGAAAAAAGAAGATGCCTTCAAACACTTATCTCTGCTTGGTTTTAAGGTGTAAAAAGATGGTTCCTGCGTCCAAGAGATTTACCATACACCGTTCTTCCAAGGTTCTCACAATATCACTGAAAAGATTTGCAGATTTCACAGGTGGAAAGATCAACAAGGTATATTTACCACTGTAATGCAACTATATCATTGTGTAATGGGACATCCCCCAAAGCTGAAAGTTGTTAATATTTTCAGACAATAATTGTAGACTAACGACTATGGCTTATTCTTTCTCTTAATATCAATAAAGTTCCCGCTTGACAAGAAGCATATGCTTTCCTCTGAGAAGGCTGATTCATCAGGAAACAGTTCTCTGCAACTTCTAGTCTTAACCGTTGTTTATGGGAAGACTTATTTGTAGTGAATCAAGAAATATATTCGAGAAATATATTCTAGAAATCAATTCTAGTCTGTGTTTTTTGGAAGTGTTTTTCTCTGGCTAGTCCACGAAGTACTCTGGGATAATTTTTCTATCTTCTTGATGTCTCTTTAGGAGGTGAAATATCCGGAGTATTTGGACCTGAGAGCCTACATGTCGCAGTCAATGGGAGAACCACTGCTCTATGCCTTATACGCGGTGCTGGTACATCACGGTGTCAGCTGTCACTCAGGACACTATATATGCTATGTAAAGGTAGAAGTCAACAGCATTTCTAACAGGGTAAAGGTTGTGCTGGCAAACCAATTAAAGCATGACTAGCAGCTACTGTTTCTAGGGAAAAAGATTTCATTATATTTTTATTTGACATGTGTGTATTTTGTTCCTATCCGTGATTTCAATTGGAAAACGTGCAATTCACCTAAAGAAATCGTTGTCTTTATTTGCAGGCTGGTAATGGACTTTGGTATCAGATGAATGATGCTAAAGTAGTGCATACTGACATTAAAAGAGTTCTTGGTCAGCAAGCTTACATACTTTTTTATATCAGGTAATAACAAATCTTAAAATGTGTTCAGAAGAGATTTACTTTCCTGTTATTGATATTTTTCTGTTTTGCAAGTGTTTTTCTTGCTATCCCGGGAGAAGATTATTATTTGTCTAATTCAGTTCTGTCTAACCTGAAATTCTCTGTGTCGTTTATTATCTTTTGTTGCTCGGCCTTAAACTGCAGCACTCATGTAAATTGCTATCTATGTGTTATCTGTAGCTGGCTAATTTAGAGAAGGAGAGAAATGAAGGCCATCTGTGGTGTAAGAATGAATTATTGCTGTGCAAGTGATAGTCTTAGTAGGAAGACTGTTCTCTACTTTTCAGTCTGTAGTCATGGCGAAGCCTTCTGTAGAGAAGGCTTCCATATCGTATGAGCTGTTCCTCTAAAATGATAGGATGGGATTTAATCCAAGAGTAGGCTGAAAGAAAAACTAAACTACGATCACTGCTCTTTTCTGAAGGCGCTATGATTTGACACTTGGAGAACGTGCGTTTTACTTGCCAGCACCATCTTATCCCTGTTCATTCCCTCCTGGTCAGCAGGGGGCTAATAGTAAGCAGGCTGGATTTCTGGGACCACGACTTCTTCCTCATATGATTAAGGTAATTCAGGGAAGCGGGAGGGCAGATAACGGCACCAAACTGCTAGTGGGTTTGGGGTTTGGTGTGGGGTTTTTTGTTTGGTTTTCGGCATCTTAGTTTTGTTTTCCTTCCCACGCTGCAGCTTTCTTCACAGCCCTCATGCTACAGCCAGAGTCATTCAAACAGTGGTTACTGCTAAATTGTGCAGCCATGCGACTCCATTACTTTATACCTCCAAGACAGCTTTCTAAAGCACAGAGAGCTACGCTCTTTGACTATTTAAGCAGAGTGTACTAATCCTCAAATCATTTAAAAGAGGACTTGTTTTTCCTATCCTCGTCACTTTAGCTAAGACAGGGAAAACTAAATGTCTTATTCCTGAGCACCAGAACGATTACTTCAGGCTTTTCAGGGTATGTTTAAAGGGGAAAATAAATATATTTGGGAATAGCAGCAGGTAATGTTAAGTTGCTTGGCTGTTTTTCAAAGATGATGTTAATTTGATACCAATCTGCAGTAAACCAAAAGCAGGAATTGAATACGCTTATTGGACTTGCATTTATCCTTAACGGGCAGTGTGTTTTTCTTTTTAGGTGTTAAGACCATTTGTAGAAACACTCAGTAGGAGAGTTTTGTGTTTCAAAATGTTACATGCAGTGTTTGCGTTAATCCATCTTGCAATTTCTTCTTTTTAAATACAGAATTCAAGCCGTTTAAATGGAAATGGATCCATAAAAGAGGACGCAAAGACCACTGGTGTCACCCTAAAAAGGCCATCTTCAGCACCACCAATGGCCTGTGTTCAAAACCAGGCAATTACCAGGCCTTCAATTACTGATACGTCAAGAAAACAGAAGATCACCATCAGTATTCACAATAAATTGCCTGCTCGTCAGACTGTGTCACAGCCTGACTTTCTTAGCAGTGCTGTGGAGGATGAAGATCTCTACCAGGCTGTTCCTTCATCCACAATTACAAATTTGGTAATGCAAATGAAGCAAATGCAAACAAACAAAAAAGTTTCTGATGAAATTTTTGTGGAGCCAACAGTGAATGAAAATCCTAAACTCAGCTCTGATAACACAGTCCCTTATGGTGCAGAATCTTCAGGAAAATCTGAGGAGGAGTCAAAGGGCTTATTTCAAAGGAATTTGAAATGCAATGCAATGTCCTCTAATGGAATTTTGGTGTGAAAGGTAGTCCGTACATTGCAGCATTCCAATTCTTCCTGTCAGAATGCTGACAAAGGAAGATCCCAGCATGAGCTGCCAAAAACAGATTCACTAAATGGTGCTATTAGGTTAGTTAATGAATCTAAAGAAAACGGACTGAAACTTGATGATTCCACTTGCCGAGTAGAACCTGTTAAACCTTCTGAGATGTTCTTTTCTAAAACAAATGGATTGCTTGAAACATAGATTTGCTCCATCGAGAATTTCTCACCTACGATGTATTCGGGAGTGTTTATTGTGTTCCTAATTCAGGTGAAATACTGAGAAAACACAGCACACACGTGATCATAAGACTTTGTGGTATTATCCCCTTAGAATTTGCAGACCTGAGCTTACATTAGAACTTGTCAACTTAAGCTCAGCTGAGATAAAAATTCCTAAGTTTCCTAAAGTAGATTTTGGGGGGTGAGTTGGGGTTATCTTTGAAGTGTAGATAATGCATACAACTGACAGCGGTCTTGCTTACCATTTAATGGAGAAATTCTGACAAGACTAGTCCTCAGTACTACTACAAATAGTATTTTTTTGTCTGCTGACTTGTGCGTTTTAATTGCAGATGCCTGGAGCTATGCCTTCAGTCAATCGAGAAGTCATCACGGAGTCCTTCACAGCCAGCCAGCTGAACAGTTTGTCAGAGGAAATGAGGTAAAATGAGCACAGTCTGATTAAGACAAGACTTTATGGAAGTTCGTTACAGTTTTATCTGTCTACTAATAGTATTTAATGGAAGGATTTAAATTAGTACAATTCCATACTGTGTGTCCAGTGTCACGAACAGAACTAATGATCAGCACTGAGCATATCACTCTGATGCAGGTTGGTGCCTCAAGGAGAACTTGTGTTCCTTTATAGAATGTTTTTCCATTTTTCTCCACTGTCTGGAGAAACACTGGCTGTTCCCCGCTCGCCCCTATGCCTTTTTTCTCAGAGCAGCAGGTGGAAGGAGACAGATGCGTTTGCTTTTTTAGTGCAATGGCTTCAGAAGCAAGAGGGGAAAAGGCACTTTCTCTGGGAGCTGAAGAAGGTGTCCTAATCACAGGAGAGGTTTCTAAATGGCATATCTTTGCGAGCGTTCCTGTAGTCCGGAGGTTTTTGTTTGTTTGTTTGCCTTTGGAAGGTTTTACTCTTAATATTCACGTCCTTCAGCAGAAGTGAGAAATGGGTTTTTATTTTATGCAGTGTTGTGGAACCTCCGAAATCTCCTGGGAACGATGAATACCTCGCCCAGTACCAATGTGATGACCGTGGAGACAAGGAGAAAGCAAGAAGATCAAAAGAACGTGACCTCATTTCAAAAGAAACCGTTTTGTCTGGCAAAGAGTCTTGTGAGCCTGGTGAGAAATTGCGGCAAACTTCCTCTCTCAAGTCTGACACTGAATGTAGCTCTAACAATCTTTCTTCCTTAGCTATTGCAGATAGACGCCAAGATACAAAGGACAAGACTAAAACCACTGAGAAAGAGCATTACCGAAGCAAGAGGGAACATGCTCCTAGTGAAGAGAAGGAGAGTCAAAAAGCAGGTCCTTCCAGCAAGAGGAGGTGTTCTCAGAGCGTGGAATTTGTTGAGCAAAAGAGTCACAAGCAGGAGTACTGGGAGGGAAGCAGGTACAGATCTTTCCCTCGTGAAAGAAACAGCCCTGAGAATGGCAGAAGAGCAGTCAAATATTCAAAGTACAGATCTGGCAGCGGAGGAAGATCAGAACAAGGTAGCAATAGGTACTACCGATCCAAAGGGGAAAGAAGTTGGAGCAGAGAAAGATACTATCGAGACGAAGCACGGAGATGGGAAAGATGTGGCTATTACAAGGATTACTATTCACCTCATGCGACAGGAGACAGTAGAGAGAGAAAGTTCTCTCACGGCGATTCAGCCTTTGACAGATGGACTGCAACTTACTACAGCAGGTCACATAAGCATTATCATTACAAAAGCGGATGGCCTCACGGTTCCCTCTTGAGAGAGGAAGATGTACGTCGCTTTAGCACACCCCGAGCAGACTTGCATCGTTGCTCGGTACCTCAGCAACATTCCAGAAGACATTCTCGTGAAAGACATGCGCTTCCACCTGTGTCAGCTCATTTGGAGAACTGTTTCCAGAAAAATGAAACAGAAGGAAACAGAAAAAGAAAATATACCCGTGCAGAAGGTAGTGAAAGTGAAATAGAAAGGAAAGACAGAAAGATAGAAAAGGAGCTTTTAGGTGGTGAAAAAAATGCAAAAATATCACAAGTTCTGGAAGAAACAGAAGTCTAAGGATAAAGATGGAGAGAAGGATTCCAAGTAAGCAAGGATTCCAGCATACTCCGCATTTTTTATTCTAATTCTTTTCTGGGTGCTTCTCATGTCTTCCTTTTTTTTTTTTTTTTTTTTTTTTTTTTTTTTTTCTGGTAGTTTCTAAGTTCTTTAGACAGCACCAGCTGGCTGGGGATCATGTTGTTAGGTTGATCAGTGAAGACAGGAAAGCTCTTGCTGAATTGTGTCAGAGCACTAGCTTTGGACCACATAGTTCGAATCACATCCGTACACCATTCCAGATTAGGTTAAAAGATTTTTTCTGCTTGCACATATTCCAGAACTAGCCGTTGTTAATGATCTGTGTACAAACCAGGACCTATGGTCCTTCAATCTGACGGCTTAAGTTTGCTGCATCTAAAGTAAGTTGCGTGTGCACAAAGCACCACAAAATAGCTGACATGCTGCAAATCATCACCTGTGGTAAAATAAATCAAGTTTCATATAGGCAACAAGTGCCACATCTTTTTTTCCCTTTTTAACTTGCATGTTTCTTTCAGACTTCATGATTTGTGTTTCTGTGCGCTCCGCTTTGACAATGCCAATCGCAAGCGTAAGAAAAAGAAGAAAAAGGAGAAGAAAAAGAAGAAAAAGGAGAAACACCAGGAAAGCAAAAGGCTCCTTGGAACACTTGGATCCTCGTTTCCAGAAGATAACGCGGGAGAAGAAGGAAGAATGCCATCCTCCAGATGGCTCTTCATGTCAGTAATGCAGAAGTGAGAGCAGTAAACAACCTTACAAGGAAGGGAAGACTTCCAGTGCAGGCGAAAGCAAGAAATACTGCTCCATCGCATCCAACGACTATACTAAAGGTAAGCGGCCGCAGCGTGTGTGAGGAATTCCTTTTATATTAATCTCGAGATTATTTCAAACAGTCTTGAAGTGCTTGATGACTTAACAGTCTGCAGATTTATTATCAAATCAAAAAAAAACCCCACTTGGTAGACTATTTTTTTCCCAGTTTTGAATGGCCACTAGGAAAGAAGGCCTGAAATAAAGAGGTTAAAGGCAAATGGTTTTCACAGAATCACAGAATTTTCTAGGTTGGAGGAGACCTCAAGGTCATCGAGTCCAACCTCTGACCTAACGCTAACAGTCCCCACTAAACCATTTCCCTAAGCTCTATTTTCATTTGGTTTGATGATGAAGTGGCAAACAAGAGGAAGAGTTGCAAGCTCCCTTCTTAAATTCAGTCCAGCCAAGTAGGAAAAGTAAATGTGGACGGACAGCTGTATCTTGGCAAAGAAGATAGTAGGGAGCAAGGAGGTTTAGCAGTCAAGATGGAAGGTGATGCCATGAGGCTTAGAGGCTAGTAATGTTCTAATGAACATGGCCAAGTCTTGCGCTGGGCAGCCTGCTTGGGTCCAAAGCCTGCAGTCCTCCCCAAGATGTCGGCGAGGGGCTGGTGAGCCGTTGGGACGGAACCCCCGTTGCCCGGGTTCCCCAAGCAACCGCCCCACTCTCCAGCCACCATGGCAGGTCCAGCAGCCGGCTCCCGCTCCTCCCGGGGCTGCGGCCCTGCTGGCGAGCCCAGCGCCCCAGAGCTCAGCCCAGCGGCCTTTTTCCCACAGAGGGTTTCCCCAGACGGCTTCCGCGGCTTGCGCAGACGCAAAACTCCCCCTTCGTCGTCCCAGCCGTGCCGCCAACGGTGGCTGCCTGGCTGCTGCCCTCCCTCCCCGGAGCGACGGCGCTGCCCTTGCAGCCCCCGCAGGTACCCACCCTCCCCTCCGCGCTGCCCCAGGCCACCGTCTGGCACGTGGTGCCAGGGGTCCAGGGGCAGGTGCTGCAGCTCCCCGCCGGGGTGCAGCTGCCACCTGGGGGGCACCTCCCAGCCCAGGGGCACCACCTGCAGCTTGGGCAGCTCCCCGCCGGGGGGCAGCTCCCTGCTGTGGGGCAGCTCCCCGCCGTGGGGCACCAGCTGCAGCTGGTGCAGCTCCCCGCTGTGGGGCAAAACCTGCAGCTGGTGCAGCTCCCCGCTGTGGAGCAAAACCTGCAGCTGGTGCAGCTCCCAACCATGGGGCACCAGCTGCAGCTGGTGCAGCTCCCCGCCGGGGGGCAGCTCCCCCACACCGCTCCTCCCTGTGCCCCCTGTGTCCATCAGTGGGGACAGCCCATGGTGACGGGGACACTGGTACCCCACCATGCGCTGGGGCTGGGGCCCAGGGCCGTGCTCCATGGGGAGCTCCTGCACCCCGCAGGCACCTGCCTGTTGCAGGCCCCCGCCCAGCGCAACCCCCCGCCACCCCTCGTCCCGGGGCCTCCGCTGCGGGGGCAGGCGCTCCCCACGCCCCGCACCCTGAGCAGCAGCCGGGGGCAGCTGCCGGAGCCCTGCTTGCACGCCGTGGGGCTCAGCGAGGACCAGGGGCCCCCGCTGCCCGGCCCCACTGCCCCCAAGCCTGCCCAGGCTCCAAGGACCGCCAGCACCCAGACGGCGACGCCTGACGGTGAGTTTGGGGCTGGCACAGCCGGCCGCTGGGCGCCCCACACCCAGGGGCCATGGGAAAGCTGACATCGCCCGTCTTGGGGGATTTTCTTGCTTCGTCCTCAGCGGCGACAGCCCCGCAGGTGCCTGAGGAGCCCCCGCAGCTGCCCGAGCTGGGCCCTGATGCCTTTGCCGAGGCCTTTCCAGAGCTGGCAGGGGACAGCCAGCAGCTGCAGCACATGCAGGACGAGCTCCTGGCCGACCTGGACATCCCCATCCCCGGCATGGAGGAGCTGCTCAGCTGGCTCGATGCCGTGGAGCCCCAGGACGCCTTCCCCGATTTGCCCAGCAGTCCTGCCCTCAGCCGCTTCCTCTCGCAGCTGCCCGACCTCTGCGAGGACATCGAGGAGCCGAGCACGCAGGGACTGGAAGCCACAGGAGCCCTCGGTGAGGTCCCCTCAACCCCTGGGCTGCGCCCCGAGAAGCTTGAGGGTGGGCTGTCGCTGCAGTCCCCCGTCGTGCCAGCAGTGAGCCCCCCGCTCAGCCCTGCAGCCAGTCCCCTGCCCAGTGCGCTTAGGAGCCCCCTACCCAGTCCACCCCTGAGTCCCCCCAGGAGCCTCCCTGACACCCAGCTCCTCAGTGCCCTTAGTAGACCCCTGCCCCAACCCCCCCAGCGTTCCCTCAAGACCCGCCCCAACCCCAAGGTCCCCAGTGCCCTTAGTAGACCCCAGCCCAAATCCCCCCCGAGTTCTCCCAAGAAACGCCCCAACCCCAAGGGCCGCAGTGCCCTTAGTAGACCCCAGCCCAAATCCCCCCCGAGTTCCCCCAAGAAACGCCCCAACCCCAAGGGCCGCAGTGCCCTTCGTAGACCCCAGCCCAAATCCCCCCCGAGTTCTCCCAAGAAACGCCCCAACCCCAAGGGCAGCAGTGACCATAGGAGACCCCTGCCCAAACGCCCCCTGGGTCCCCTCAAGAGTCCCCCGCCTGCCCCTGCGTCCACCGGCACCAAGCGGGGGGCCAAGCGCCCTGCGCCCAGCAGCACCCCCGGGACAGCGCAGAGCTGCCAGCACAGGAGGCCGACGACGGAGAACCCCCCCGGCAAGGAGAGGAAGACGCTGCTGGGCCAGGCTGGCCAAGGCCGCAAGAGACCGTGCCAGGGGAAGACGGCTGGCAGCAGCACGGTGGCTGGCAGCAGCAGGGAAGCAGGCAGCAGCGCGCAGCAGCTGGCGATCAACAGCACCACGGCACCCAGCAAGAGAGCGCGAAGCCCGGGGGCTGCAGGGGGGCAAGGAGCAGCGGCGCCACCTCCCCGCAGAGCGCGGCTGCTGCCGGAGACTCCGAGTGGGGAGCCCCGTGCCGTGCGGCCCCAGGACAGGCTCTGTCCCCAGGCCAGCGGGGCCAGGACGCTGCAGCGCCAGCAGCCGGGGACAAAGACCCCCAGCGAGACTTTGCAGCCGCTGGGGGCCAGGGCCAAGGCGCTGGGGCCAGCGTGCCAGCTGGCCTGTGTGCAGCCGCAGCCCACCTCCAGCAGCCCCAGCAGCATGCCCAGCGCCCCGCCGACAGTGCCAGGCTCCAGCTACCCGTGACCGACCTCGGGCTTCTCCTCGACGGCCCCCGCAGCACCCAGGCAGGCACAGAGACCTCTGCAGGCACCTGCTCCAGCTTCAGCCACGCTCCTCAGCCCTTGCCCCTCTCGCTTGCCCTCTCCCCTCTCTCGTGCTGGAGCTAGGGGATGGGCTTGCCACTCTCAGGGATGGCAACAGCGCCAATGGCAAATGCGCGCGCGCCTCACCCAGGAAGGTGGCAATGGCAAGCTGGGGAGATGCTGGCAGCAGCTGGGCTGGGAAAGCTTGGCCATGGCAACTGCTGCTTGGGACACCAAAGGGCTGAGAGACAAGACTTGCTTCTTCTTTCGGGGCATTGCTCTTCTTTCCTGCCTTCTGGATCAAATTCCTCTCCTTAGGTGGTCACTCAGCAAGGCCTCTGCCTGCAGAGCACTTCTTCTTGCACTGGCATGCCAAGGGGATAAGAACTGGGAGGTCTTTGGGATAGCAAATGATCAGTGGGATGGGAAGTGATGATGGGGATAGCAATTCATTGGAATGGGAAAAATGGGTTTTATTTGTATTAAATTTAAATTTTTTAATTTTCATTTAATTTATTGGTTTTCTTATTTATTTAATTAAATCCACTTTATTGACTGTGTTGTACGGTATGGCATTGTTTTATTATTATAAAATTATAAGTATTTAATAGTATTAAATATTTTTATATATTAATATCTTATAAACTGTAAGTATCATTATTTATTATTTTGTTGGTTTTTATTCCTTTTCTACCCTATTAAACTCTCTTTATCACAACGCACTGGTTTGGACTTTATTTTTCCTTCCGAGTCATTCTGGATTCACTCCAGATGGGGGGACACTAGCGAACGCCTGTGTGCTTCAGATCCAAGGTCACCTTTGCCCTCATTCAAGATACATATTTGCATCTGTTGTTGTGAAACAAAATTAACAACAGGAACAATAAAGTTACCTACTTGCTAGCAGCAGCTCAACATTTGCTGGGGTCTGCTCTGTGCATTTTGAAGACCATTCCATGCTCTTCAGCCCCTTCAGGAGGAAATGTATGGTTCTAGGAAAATGCGTCTTGACCTGATGCAAAGCTGTGACGCAGCCTGCAGCTGCTGCAAGCCCTGGCATTTTACCTGCAGCCCCTCCAACAACTCTGATGTTCCCTGCATCGACTTCAACCACTGCGGCAGGACCTGAGGCCCCTCAAAGCCTTGTAACACACCCTGCAGCCCCTCGAGCCCCTGGCATGGTCCCTGCAGCCCCTCCAGCCCCTGGCATGTTCCCTGCAGCCCCTCCAAGCCTGGCACAGGCCCTACAGCTGGCTCCAGGGACGACCCCGTTGCTGTCTCAGGCACCAATACACACAAGGGGAAGGAATGGGGAAGGAATGCATGCAGAAGTCATCTCGTTTCGGAAGGGCAGAAAGTCCTCCCAAGAAGAGGAAGGAGCAAGAGGAAGGCGAGGCAGCCTACCCCAAGGTAGGGCCATCCCAGGGCACAGGAGGCTGTTGGAAAGGAGAGCAGAGAGAAAAGCATCAGGAAGCAGGTGATCCCCATCCCTGGGCGAGCTGCGAGCCATGGGACAAGATTGCAGCTGTCCTCCAGGCGAGCACATTGTCAGCTGGCTGCTGCGCTGCTGGGACAGCAGCTGCGGGAGCCTGGCAGCAGAGGGCAGGGAAGCCAAGCAGCTGGGATCCTTCTCTGGGGAAGGGGGCACTGAGAAAGCGCTTGCAAACGGGGCACAAGCCCTCAGCCTCTGGAGGCGTGAAGGAAAGGGATCCCTTCTGGGAAGATGCTGTGGGCTTGCTGAGGCTCGAAGAACAGATGGTGCTGCCTGCTACCAGCGTGCTGCAGCAGCGGCAAGACAGAGCCGTGGTGGTTTTCCTCAGCTGGGCAGCTGAGCTCCAGCACAAGCGCTCTCTCCCTGCCCCTCCTCCAACGCCAAGGGGAGAAAAGAGGCTGGCAAGGGCTCAAGGGCTGCCAAAAGGACAGGGAGATCACTCCACAAGGAGCGTCACGGGCAAAGCAGGCTCAGCACAGCCTGTTCCAGTCCAGCCCGGGGCCTGCTCCTGCGGGGGCTCTCCACAGGCCGCGGCCTCCTCCAGGCCACAGCCACCTGCTCCACCGGGGGCTTCTCCAGCCACAGGGGGGCTGCAGCGTGGAGATCTGCTCCACGGGGGACCCATGGGCTGCAGGGGGACAGCCTGCTCCACCAGGGGCACAGCCTGCTCCACCAGGGGCCTCTCCCTGCACAGGCCGCAGGGGAACTGCTGCTGGGAGCCTGGAGCACCTCCTGCCTCCTGCTGCACGGACCCTGGGGGCTGCACAGAGCTTTCTCACTCCTCCCTGAGCCAGACGCTGCTGGGCAGCAGCTTTTGTTCCCTTTCTTAGATGGGCTCTCCCCCAGGCGCAAACATCATCCTTTTGCTCTGCGTTCTGGGCAGCAGCGGGTGGGTCCCTCCTGGAAGGAGCCTCCTGGAAGCGGCTCTGAGCTCCCATGGGGCAGCTGCTGCATTCTCCTCACAGAGGACACCCCTGCAGCCCCCCGCTCCCACAGCCTGGCCACGCAAACCCAAGCCAAGACACCGAGCGAGCCTCCCTGATTGCCAGCCAGCAGCTGGCTCAGCCTGGGACCCCAGGCCAGTGCCCACAAGACTCTCCTGGGCCTTGAAAAGCAAGCCTTGTGGGGACGGAGCACCCACAAAGAACGGACTCACACAACAGGACTCCTTGCCAACACTGCCTCACAGACACCTGGGCCTTGAGCGGGTAGCTCACCTTGAGCGAACTCATTTCCTTCCCAGTAGCTGAAATGTGCCCTTTCGGGGGCATTTGGGGGCTACAGCGTGCTGCTGAGAGGGTTGTTGGAGCTCCTGCAGGGCAGTGCTTCCACTAAGGCAAGGCCTTTTCTGCATCTTCTACTGCCCTGCAAGCGAGGATGCTTGGGGCACACAAGAAGCTGGCAGGGGACACAGCTGCAGGGATTGCAGGGATTCCTAAAGTCATAGCCAAATACAAGAAAGACAGGAGGACGTGATGCTTCCGAGAGAAAGGAGCTCGCTTTGGGGTCCAAATCCATCCCTTTTTCAGGAAAGCAAGAGATGCTGTGCATTTCTCTCGTCCCCCTGAGACAGCCACTGGGTGACGATGGTGCCAAGTGTCTGGAAAGAGACCTTGCTTTCTCAGGCCCAGGTGTCCAGCTGCACACCAAGGCCGTCCCTGGCTTCCAGGCGCAGTTGCCAGGCCCAAGGCCGAGCTCCCCTGCGAACCCCCAGCCCAGCAGACCTTGCTCCTGGCATTGTGGAGCAGCCATTTCACGGCAGCCTTTTCTCCTGGCAGTCAGCTTAGCGCCGAAAGCTCTGTCACCGGGACACCCGAGAGCCGTGGCAGCTCAGCAGAGAGTCACTGTCAGCCTTGGAGCTCACAAAGGTGGGTGGCCGCAAGTGCCCTGAGCGTCCAGCTCGCAATGAGGACTGCTGTGGCACTCAAATTGTCACCTGTTTGCTGCGATGCTGGGATACCTGCTCTGGTAGCCTGGCATCAGAGGCCAGGGAAGCCAAGCAGCTGGGATCCTTCTCTGAGGCAGGGGACACTGAGAGTGGAAATGGAAATGGGGCACAAGCCCTCCGCCTCTCAAAGGAACCCCTCAGATGTTTAGGTATAGTAAACTTATGTATATCTGTGTGACTCTAGACCACAACATGTTAGTGTTCTGGTTTGTCCACTGCTTTGTTGTGGGGGCTTTGAGTTGGCCTCTACTCTTTAGGTGAATGCTGACTTCATATCTATGGTGCACTTTATTCTTAAAATGGGAAGTTTCTACCAATTTCCTGTCCAAAGTTCCTCATAAGCCAACTGCAATCATCATTTCAGATGTATCTCCCAACTTACACATTTCCTAATTCTCCTTGATATTTACTCAAGAAATGCATTTTCACAGAGACATCATATTTTTCTCTCAACTGGCATCTGGCTGAGCAGAATGATGTCCTTTAATTCCCTTCCACACAATAGGCAACTTGTTCCTTCTGTCTTCTGAACACTTCCTCCTAAGTTCAATGTGAATACAAGTGGCAGAATTTTGCCTCATGTCTTATATGTGTGGCAGGGCTGCCCTGTCAGGTGTATTTATACTGGAGAAAAAAAAAAAAAAAAAAAAGAATAGCCATACATACCATATAACCACTTAACTTTTTCAGTTCTTCTGTTAACAGTGCATGAACATGGGGTTTTGTTGTTTTATTGTTTGTTTTAAACTCCTGACTGCCATATAGCAAACATGACAAAAAAAAAAAAAAAAAAAAAAAAAAAAAAACACCCTTTGTTGAGAATCTCTAAGCATGGCTCTACTTTGTATTATCAAATGTCACTTCACCTGAACCATTTCAATCACAAGGGATATCCTTCTGTCAGGCTCGGTAGTACTTCCCAACTTTACGTCACCTGGAAATCTCAAAGCTCATATGTAATTTTTAGTCTTCGGCCACCATATCCGTACTGAACATACCTAAATTTGAAGTCATCTCTGCTCTGAATAGGAGGTTGGGTTTTCAGAGCTCCCTTCCAGCCTACATTTCTCCATGAGTCTTTGCCTCCTTAGCAGCTGCAGTTTCAGAACTGTCTCTGAGAATCACTACAGGTAACCTCTCCTTTGCCGGTAATTCCCTCTTCGAACAGTGTGAACAATTGCAAACTCCCTTGATTCACTTGCAGCCCCAAAGCCCAAATCCATAGATAAGGTATCAGAAGCTCACAGAAAGTGAAATAGATGTAGTTCATCCCCTGTGTAGGGGAACACTGGTCCTACAAAGGCAAGCTACTAAATTCTCTGGAAACAAATTAGCTTTAATAAATTATCTTGTAAATTCCACATTACCCGCTACTTCCCTAGTCTTATCTCTTCTTGCTACAAAACTTTGCCCAGCGTTGATGTCAAACTAACAGGCCTGCACTTGTCTGGATCACTCTTTACATTCTCCTGGACAGAAGTATATTTGTTACTCTCCCATTCTGGGGACTATCCCTCTATCCCTGATTTGCACAGTTGTGATGTATTTTTCCTACTTGAGTTGTTGTTCTGTGTGCCAATGCTGTTAATAGGCTAGGTAGATATCAGCTTGTCATTTTTCACTTGAATCACTGTAGATTTTTATTTCACCTCAGATGATGTTGTGCCTAGTGCCCTACCCTCATTTGCAATGGGAATCCTGTCACTGCCCTTAATATCACATTGTTGTTGCTGTTAGATGCAGGAAATAAGATTTGCAGCATTTGAGACATCATTAACTTTTGATCTATTTTTGCCTCGAGTATGCAACTGTCCTAATTTGTTCTCTTTGTTCCCCCTGGGTTCTGTGGCTTAAGTATCATTTACTATTATTGTTTAATTTCCTATGTGAAGGAGGTTTTGGGTCATTCGTACTTTATTTTTGCAGTTTTTAACCTCTGAAATGTACCTTTTCTCATTGCTTTTTTCCCATCGGAATTTTGAATTTTAACTCTGCCTTCTCTGCACTCCAGTCCCAGAGATGCTTAGTCAGACTCAATGATTCATTTCCTTAGATTTCAAAGTTTGCATTTGTAAGCCTCAAAAATTTCATTCTAAGCCTGGTTTTGTTTTATGTTTTGTTTTATCAGTTTTATGGTATGATAAGCTTTTGCTTCCACTGAAGGGTAGAAGTCATTATGAATAGTGCCAACAAAACAGAAACATAACAATGAAAATGATATTTGAATTCAGAATAGGTATTTAAAAAGTTCACCTTCTCCAGCACAAATGGGGAAAGTAAAATAAATAAATAAATAAATAGAGCAGTCCTAAATCATCAAAACTGGCCAAAGAATTAGAAGAAGCACTATTTTTCCAAGGCTGCAATGTTTTCCATTCATCTCACTGGGCCAGCAGAGCACTAGAGAGCTGGATGCACTGAACTCCTGGCTCATACCCTAAATGACCTGCAGGAAGATCTTCTTATCTCTGTCCCCCCGTTTCTCCTTTCAATCTCTGTTTTGTCTGTTTGTATCACTAGCTATCAAAGCGCTACTGAGATATGCACGTGCAGCACCCAGCACAACCTTGTTTCAGGCTCCAGTGGGACCTTTAGGCATTACCATCCTATAAACAAGTAACAGTGATAGTGAGCGTAATTACAGTCGTCAAACTATTCCAGCTCCACTTCATTAGCCATGCCCTGAGCTAAATAACATTTTAATCAGTCTGATATGTCACCTGTGGCTTTCTTCACTGTCACTTGCAATCCAGCAAACTCCTTCCTTCATGTTTCTAGATTAGACAGAGGGTTCTTAACTGCAGACATCCACTTCCCTGTTCAGGAAGCAGTGAGACCTTTCATCTTCACCCAGAATTAAGATGATATCCAAGCATCATGAGACACAGCGCGTGTGTCTCCTAGGCCCATCCCATAAGAGCAGGACATTTACCTCACATGAGAAGAAGACTTAATGCAGAGGCAAAGCAAGATACTCGGTGTCAAAGCCATGTCTGGATGATCATTAAAGACAGATCAAAATTACCCAGTACAGGAGGAAAATCTATCATTTGAAGAAGATTATGGTCTCTGATTATTAGTTTCAAAATTAGTTTTTTTCTTTGGATTTCCTCTGAACTTAAACTTAGTTTGGAATGCCTTTGGTTTTGAATAGTTCTGAAATTGTATTACTTCTCCTAAGTAAGTTGATAGTCTGTTCTATTTACGTGAAATTCAAATAATATTGTGAAGGATCTGCCATCACTTTTACTGTGTGCCAGGCCGAGAGCCTTCCTGTACTTAAAGGCAACCTATAGGAAAGCTGGGGAGGGGGTCTTTATCAGGGCCTGGAGTGACAGGACATGGACTAATAGCTTTACACTGAAAAGTTAGATTTCTAATATATGTTAGGAAGAAATTCTTTACTGATAGTACTTCACATCCAGCCACTCCAGCCCCTGGCATGTTCCCTGCAGCCCCTCCAAGCCTGGCACAGGCCCTACAGCTGGCTCCAGGGACGACCCCGTTGCTGTCTCAGGCACCAATACACACAAGGGGAAGGAATGCATGCAGAAGTCATCTCGTTTCGGAAGGGCAGAAAGTCCTCCCAAGAAGGGGAAGGAGCAAGAGGAAGGCGAGGCAGCCTACCCCAAGGTAGGGCCATCCCAGGGCACAGGAGGCTGTTGGAAAGGAGAGCAGAGAGAAAAGCATCAGGAAGCAGGTGATCCCCATCCCTGGGCGAGCTGCGAGCCATGGGACAAGATTGCAGCTGTACTCCAGGCGAGCACATTGTCAGCTGGCTGCTGCGCTGCTGGGATAGCAGCTGCGGGAGCCTGGCAGCAGAGGGCAGGGAAGCCAAGCAGCTGGGATCCTTCTCTGGGGAAGGGGGCACTGAGAAAGCGCTTGCAAACAGGGCACAAGCCCTCAGCCTCTGGAGGCGGCGCCTGTCAGGCGTGAAGGAAAGGGATCCCTTCTGGGAAGATGCTGTGGGCTTGCTGAGGCTCGAAGAACAGACGGTGCTGGCTGCTACCAGCGTGCTGCAGCAGCGGCAAGACAGAGCCGTGGTGGTTTTCCTCAGCTGGGCAGCTGAGCTCCAGCACAAGCGCTCTCTCCCTGCCCCTCCTCCAACGCCAAGGGGAGAAAAGAGGCTGGCAAGGGCTCAAGGGCTGCCAGAAGGACAGGGAGATCACTCCACAAGGAGCGTCACGGGCAAAGCAGGCTCAGCACAGCCTGTTCCAGTCCAGCCCGGGGCCTGCTCCTGCGGGGGCTCTCCACAGGCCGCGGCCTCCTCCAGGCCACAGCCACCTGCTCCACCGGGGGCTCCTCCACCCGCAGGGGGGCTGCAGCGTGGAGATCTGCTCCACGGGGGACCCATGGGCTGCAGGGGGACAGCCTGCTCCACCAGGGGCCTCTCCCTGCACAGGCCGCAGGGGAACTGCTGCTGGGAGCCTGGAGCACCTCCTGCCTCCTGCTGCACGGACCTTGGGGGCTGCACAGAGCTTTCTCACTCCTCCCTGAGCCAGACGCTGCTGGGCAGCAGCTTTTGTTCCCTTTCTTAGATGGGCTCTCCCCCAGGCGCAAACATCATCCTTTTGCTCTGCGTTCTGGGCAGCAGCGGGTGGGTCCCTCCTGGAAGGAGCCTCCTGGAAGCGGCTCTGAGCTCCCATGGGGCAGCTGCTGCATTCTCCTCACAGAGGACACCCCTGCAGCCCCCCGCTCCCACAGCCTGGCCACGCAAACCCAAGCCAAGACACCGAGCGAGCCTCCCTGATTGCCAGCCAGCAGCTGGCTCAGCCTGGGACCCCAGGCCAGTGCCCACAAGACTCTCCTGGGCCTTGAAAAGCAAGCCTTGTGGGGACGGAGCACCCACAAAGAACGGACTCACACAACAGGACTCCTTGCCAACACTGCCTCACAGACACCTGGGCCTTGAGCGGGTAGCTCACCTTGAGCGAACTCATTTCCTTCCCAGTAGCTGAAATGTGCCCTTTCGGGGGCATTTGGGGGCTACAGCGTGCTGCTGAGAGGGTTGTTGGAGCTCCTGCAGGGCAGTGCTTCCACTAAGGCAAGGCCTTTTCTGCATCTTCTACTGCCCTGCAAGCGAGGATGCTTGGGGCACACAAGAAGCTGGCAGGGGACACAGCTGCAGGGATTGCAGGGATTCCTAAAGTCATAGCCAAATACAAGAAAGACAGGAGGACGTGATGCTTCCGAGAGAAAGGAGCTCGCTTTGGGGTCCAAATCCATCCCTTTTTCAGGAAAGCAAGAGATGCTGTGCATTTCTCTCGTCCCCCTGAGACAGCCACTGGGTGACGATGGTGCCAAGTGTCTGGAAAGAGACCTTGCTTTCTCAGGCCCAGGTGTCCAGCTGCACACCAAGGCCGTCCCTGGCTTCCAGGCGCAGTTGCCAGGCCCAAGGCCGAGCTCCCCTGCGAACCCCCAGCCCAGCAGACCTTGCTCCTGGCATTGTGGAGCAGCCATTTCACGGCAGCCTTTTCTCCTGGCAGTCAGCTTAGCGCCGAAAGCTCTGTCACCGGGACACCCGAGAGCCGTGGCAGCTCAGCAGAGAGTCACTGTCAGCCTTGGAGCTCACAAAGGTGGGTGGCCGCAAGTGCCCTGAGCGTCCAGCTCGCAATGAGGACTGCTGTGGCACTCAAATTGTCACCTGTTTGCTGCGATGCTGGGATACCTGCTCTGGTAGCCTGGCATCAGAGGCCAGGGAAGCCAAGCAGCTGGGATCCTTCTCTGAGGCAGGGGACACTGAGAGTGGAAATGGAAATGGGGCACAAGCCCTCCGCCTCTCAAAGGAACCCCTCAGATGTTTAGGTATAGTAAACTTATGTATATCTGTGTGACTCTAGACCACAACATGTTAGTGTTCTGGTTTGTCCACTGCTTTGTTGTGGGGGCTTTGAGTTGGCCTCTACTCTTTAGGTGAATGCTGACTTCATATCTATGGTGCACTTTATTCTTAAAATGGGAAGTTTCTACCAATTTCCTGTCCAAAGTTCCTCATAAGCCAACTGCAATCATCATTTCAGATGTATCTCCCAACTTACACATTTCCTAATTCTCCTTGATATTTACTCAAGAAATGCATTTTCACAGAGACATCATATTTTTCTCTCAACTGGCATCTGGCTGAGCAGAATGATGTCCTTTAATTCCCTTCCACACAATAGGCAACTTGTTCCTTCTGTCTTCTGAACACTTCCTCCTAAGTTCAATGTGAATACAAGTGGCAGAATTTTGCCTCATGTCTTATATGTGTGGCAGGGCTGCCCTGTCAGGTGTATTTATACTGGAGAAAAAAAAAAAAAAAAAAAAGAATAGCCATACATACCATATAACCACTTAACTTTTTCAGTTCTTCTGTTAACAGTGCATGAACATGGGGTTTTGTTGTTTTATTGTTTGTTTTAAACTCCTGACTGCCATATAGCAAACATGACAAAAAAAAAAAAAAAAAAAAAAAAAAAAAACACCCTTTGTTGAGAATCTCTAAGCATGGCTCTACTTTGTATTATCAAATGTCACTTCACCTGAACCATTTCAATCACAAGGGATATCCTTCTGTCAGGCTCGGTAGTACTTCCCAACTTTACGTCACCTGGAAATCTCAAAGCTCATATGTAATTTTTAGTCTTCGGCCACCATATCCGTACTGAACATACCTAAATTTGAAGTCATCTCTGCTCTGAATAGGAGGTTGGGTTTTCAGAGCTCCCTTCCAGCCTACATTTCTCCATGAGTCTTTGCCTCCTTAGCAGCTGCAGTTTCAGAACTGTCTCTGAGAATCACTACAGGTAACCTCTCCTTTGCCGGTAATTCCCTCTTCGAACAGTGTGAACAATTGCAAACTCCCTTGATTCACTTGCAGCCCCAAAGCCCAAATCCATAGATAAGGTATCAGAAGCTCACAGAAAGTGAAATAGATGTAGTTCATCCCCTGTGTAGGGGAACACTGGTCCTACAAAGGCAAGCTACTAAATTCTCTGGAAACAAATTAGCTTTAATAAATTATCTTGTAAATTCCACATTACCCGCTACTTCCCTAGTCTTATCTCTTCTTGCTACAAAACTTTGCCCAGCGTTGATGTCAAACTAACAGGCCTGCACTTGTCTGGATCACTCTTTACATTCTCCTGGACAGAAGTATATTTGTTACTCTCCCATTCTGGGGACTATCCCTCTATCCCTGATTTGCACAGTTGTGATGTATTTTTCCTACTTGAGTTGTTGTTCTGTGTGCCAATGCTGTTAATAGGCTAGGTAGATATCAGCTTGTCATTTTTCACTTGAATCACTGTAGATTTTTATTTCACCTCAGATGATGTTGTGCCTAGTGCCCTACCCTCATTTGCAATGGGAATCCTGTCACTGCCCTTAATATCACATTGTTGTTGCTGTTAGATGCAGGAAATAAGATTTGCAGCATTTGAGACATCATTAACTTTTGATCTATTTTTGCCTCGAGTATGCAACTGTCCTAATTTGTTCTCTTTGTTCCCCCTGGGTTCTGTGGCTTAAGTATCATTTACTATTATTGTTTAATTTCCTATGTGAAGGAGGTTTTGGGTCATTCGTACTTTATTTTTGCAGTTTTTAACCTCTGAAATGTACCTTTTCTCATTGCTTTTTTCCCATCGGAATTTTGAATTTTAACTCTGCCTTCTCTGCACTCCAGTCCCAGAGATGCTTAGTCAGACTCAATGATTCATTTCCTTAGATTTCAAAGTTTGCATTTGTAAGCCTCAAAAATTTCATTCTAAGCCTGGTTTTGTTTTATGTTTTGTTTTATCAGTTTTATGGTATGATAAGCTTTTGCTTCCACTGAAGGGTAGAAGTCATTATGAATAGTGCCAACAAAACAGAAACATAACAATGAAAATGATATTTGAATTCAGAATAGGTATTTAAAAAGTTCACCTTCTCCAGCACAAATGGGGAAAGTAAAATAAATAAATAAATAAATAGAGCAGTCCTAAATCATCAAAACTGGCCAAAGAATTAGAAGAAGCACTATTTTTCCAAGGCTGCAATGTTTTCCATTCATCTCACTGGGCCAGCAGAGCACTAGAGAGCTGGATGCACTGAACTCCTGGCTCATACCCTAAATGACCTGCAGGAAGATCTTCTTATCTCTGTCCCCCCGTTTCTCCTTTCAATCTCTGTTTTGTCTGTTTGTATCACTAGCTATCAAAGCGCTACTGAGATATGCACGTGCAGCACCCAGCACAACCTTGTTTCAGGCTCCAGTGGGACCTTTAGGCATTACCATCCTATAAACAAGTAACAGTGATAGTGAGCGTAATTACAGTCGTCAAACTATTCCAGCTCCACTTCATTAGCCATGCCCTGAGCTAAATAACATTTTAATCAGTCTGATATGTCACCTGTGGCTTTCTTCACTGTCACTTGCAATCCAGCAAACTCCTTCCTTCATGTTTCTAGATTAGACAGAGGGTTCTTAACTGCAGACATCCACTTCCCTGTTCAGGAAGCAGTGAGACCTTTCATCTTCACCCAGAATTAAGATGATATCCAAGCATCATGAGACACAGCGCGTGTGTCTCCTAGGCCCATCCCATAAGAGCAGGACATTTACCTCACATGAGAAGAAGACTTAATGCAGAGGCAAAGCAAGATACTCGGTGTCAAAGCCATGTCTGGATGATCATTAAAGACAGATCAAAATTACCCAGTACAGGAGGAAAATCTATCATTTGAAGAAGATTATGGTCTCTGATTATTAGTTTCAAAATTAGTTTTTTTCTTTGGATTTCCTCTGAACTTAAACTTAGTTTGGAATGCCTTTGGTTTTGAATAGTTCTGAAATTGTATTACTTCTCCTAAGTAAGTTGATAGTCTGTTCTATTTACGTGAAATTCAAATAATATTGTGAAGGATCTGCCATCACTTTTACTGTGTGCCAGGCCGAGAGCCTTCCTGTACTTAAAGGCAACCTATAGGAAAGCTGGGGAGGGGGTCTTTATCAGGGCCTGGAGTGACAGGACATGGACTAATAGCTTTACACTGAAAAGTTAGATTTCTAATATATGTTAGGAAGAAATTCTTTACTGATAGTACTTCACATCCAGCCACTCCAGCCCCTGGCATGTTCCCTGCAGCCCCTCCAAGCCTGGCACAGGCCCTACAGCTGGCTCCAGGGACGACCCCGTTGCTGTCTCAGGATCCAATACACACAAGGGGAAGGAATGCATGCAGAAGTCATCTCGTTTCGGAAGGGCAGAAAGTCCTCCCAAGAAGGGGAAGGAGCAAGAGGAAGGCGAGGCAGCCTACCCCAAGGTAGGGCCATCCCAGGGCACAGGAGGCTGTTGGAAAGGAGAGCAGAGAGAAAAGCATCAGGAAGCAGGTGATCCCCATCCCTGGGCGAGCTGCGAGCCATGGGACAAGATTGCAGCTGTACTCCAGGCGAGCACATTGTCAGCTGGCTGCTGCGCTGCTGGGATAGCAGCTGCGGGAGCCTGGCAGCAGAGGGCAGGGAAGCCAAGCAGCTGGGATCCTTCTCTGGGGAAGGGGGCACTGAGAAAGCGCTTGCAAACAGGGCACAAGCCCTCAGCCTCTGGAGGCGGCGCCTGTCAGGCGTGAAGGAAAGGGATCCCTTCTGGGAAGATGCTGTGGGCTTGCTGAGGCTCGAAGAACAGACGGTGCTGGCTGCTACCAGCGTGCTGCAGCAGCGGCAAGACAGAGCCGTGGTGGTTTTCCTCAGCTGGGCAGCTGAGCTCCAGCACAAGCGCTCTCTCCCTGCCCCTCCTCCAACGCCAAGGGGAGAAAAGAGGCTGGCAAGGGCTCAAGGGCTGCCAGAAGGACAGGGAGATCACTCCACAAGGAGCGTCACGGGCAAAGCAGGCTCAGCACAGCCTGTTCCAGTCCAGCCCGGGGCCTGCTCCTGCGGGGGCTCTCCACAGGCCGCGGCCTCCTCCAGGCCACAGCCACCTGCTCCACCGGGGGCTCCTCCACCCGCAGGGGGGCTGCAGCGTGGAGATCTGCTCCACGGGGGACCCATGGGCTGCAGGGGGACAGCCTGCTCCACCAGGGGCACAGCCTGCTCCACCAGGGGCCTCTCCCTGCACAGGCCGCAGGGGAGCTGCTGCTGTGAGCCTGGAGCACCTCCTGCCTCCTGCTGCACGGACCCTGGGGGCTGCACAGAGCTTTCTCACTCCTCCCTGAGCCAGACGCTGCTGGGCAGCAGCTTTTGTTCCCTTTCTTAGATGCAAGATCTTCTTAAATTCAGTCCAGCCAAGTAGGAAAAGTAAATGTGGACAGCTGTATCTTGGCAAAGAAGATAGTAGGGAGCAAGGAGGTTCAGCAGTCAAGATGGAAGGTGATGCCATGAGGCTTACAGGCTAGTAATGTTCTAGTGAAACCCAGCCTTCCTAAAGAAACCTGCCTGACTACTTGATGTGAGTAACAGACTCTGTTCAGCTCTTTCCTAACATAGAAACGGTGCTGACTGCTTCTTCAGAGTAACAGAAGTTCGTGATACTACTGAAATAGTTGTGGTTCAGATGTAGATCTGATTTCTCCTAAGCACACTGAATTCACAACTGTTGATCCTCCAGAGGAGGCTTTGCAATTGAACACCTGGAGAATAGGTAAATTTCCCGCCGTTGTTCTCCTCTCCTCTTGTTTTGTTTTGTTTTGTTTTGTTCCTAGTAGCATAGGCTTAAGACTCTGAAGAAACAGGCTGCTTTTTTTCATTTCCAGCACTGGCTGTTCCTCCTGAGCCCCGCCTTCTATTTTTGCAGTCATAGGATATGTGAATGTAAATTCGTGGAGAGAGGTAGAAAACTCTTTCAACTGGTGTTTTTTCGGCTATGTGGGGAGAAGAAATAGAGTGGCTTTGAATATTCTGGCTCTTATTCAGAGCAGCATGTGGAGGGAGACAGATGCGTTTGCTTTTTTAGTGCAATGGCTTCAGAAGCAAGAGGGGAAAAAGCACTTTCTCTGGGAGCTGAAGAAGGTGTCCTAATCACCGGAGAGGTTTCTAAATGGCATATCTTTGCGAGCGTTCCTGTAGTCCGGAGGTTTTTGTTTGTTTGTTTGACGTTGGAAGGTTTTACTCTTAATATTCACGTCCTTCAGCAGAAGTGAGAAATGTGATTTTATTTTGTGCAGTGTCGTGGACCCTCCGAAATCTCCTGGGAACGATGAATACCTCGCCCAGTACCAATGTGATGACGGTGGAGACAAGGAGAAAGCAAGAAGATCAAAAGAACGTGACCTCATTTCAAAAGAAACCGTTTTGTCCGGCAAAGAGTCTTGTGAGCCTGGTGAGAAATTGCGGCATACTTCCTCTCTCGAGTCTGACACTGAATGTAGCTCTAAAAACCTTTCCTCCTCAGCTGTTACAGAGAGATGCCAAGATACAAAGGACAAGACTAAAACCACTGAGAAAGAGCATTACCAAAGCAAGAGGGAACATGCTCCTAGTGAAGAGAAGGAGAGTCAAAAAGCAGGTCCTTCCAGCAAGAGAAGGATAAAGTTGAATACAAAGAATACAAACTTGAGCTCCTGATTGGCTTCATGCTGAACTCTGTGCTGTTCTTGTCCTAATCTTGGTCTCTCCATAGATAATGTGGTTTAAATCCAAATAGAATCGTGCGATGAGGAAGATCTCACTGCAACAAATTCAACATCTAAAATCAAAGTTGACATTTTCCGTGATTTTCTTCCTGAGCAGAAGTGTGCGGTACTCCTTTTATATTAACGTAGAGATTATTTCAAACAGTCTTGAAGTGCTTGATGACTTAACAGTCTGCAGATTTATTATCAAATCAAAAAAACCCCGACTTGGTAGACTATTTTTTTCCCAGTTTTGAATGACCACTAGGAAGAAGGTTATTCCGGCATCAAGAAAGTCATGTGGAATGTAACAAAATTTACTGAACCAGTAAGTAAAACTTATATTTTTCTATTTGTTCCATTGTTTCAACTCTTCTGACCCTTCTGGACGGCATAGATAACAGAGGGGAGATCGTGGTAATCGGAGCTACTAACAGACTGGATTCTATAGATCCTGCTTTACGAAGACCAGGACGCTTTGGCAGACACTTCCTCTTCAACTTGCCAAATAAAGAGGTGAGAACTTAAATTCAACGTTAGTGCTACCATGGCAAAGTCCAACTTTATAGGAAAAAAAAAAAATATTGACAACTTGAACAAAAGAGTGATACGTGGAGACACTGCGTTGTTCCATGGAGGACAAATCTGGTACTGGATATATATGGTCAGGATGATACCACCAAGTAGTTAGTTCTATAATCAAACCTTTCATTCCCAAAGTTGTACCTGTTTGCTTAATTATTTAGTCCACTTGGGTGTTTTCATCATGAAGTTGTGTTTTTGGTCTCAATCCTTCACTTATGAATGAATAGGGGACGTGTTTGCATTTGATTGTGCCCCTGCTCGGTGGTAGTAGTTTGAGTCATAATTCTTTTCTTCTTTATAGTAATTGTAGCAATTGGAAGCATTGTGCCAGAAGTGCTTTCTGTGAATTTACTGACTGGAAAGCAAATGTGATGAAGTAATGAGACTGTCCCAATGAAAGCTTGCTAAGTTTTAGAGAAGTTTTTTGGACAGCAAAGAAATGTTTCTGGATAAATTTTTCATTACAGTATTTTCCTCTGGGTCCTTAGGTCTCGTAGTTTGGAAACTTGTTATTGAAGCTATAAATGCCTTTTCTTTCACTGTAGGTTCCTAGAAAAAGTTCAGTATAACAAATAAGAAATATTCAATTTCCTGGTTGACAATGCAGAGTGTATATTAAATAACTGTAAAATACTTGAAAGTTGAGCAAGTAAGAAAAGTGTATTAGTAGATGAGGGGTTTTGAGGGAGGACTGTTTTGTTTTTTGTTGTTTGTTTGTTTGCCTTTTGGTTTGTTTGTTTCTTGTTGGTATTTTTAAGGAAAACTTGGGACAAGCTAAAATGCAATGATTTTGCTTCCAGGCTAGAAAAGAAATTGTCAAGATTCATACTCGTGACTGGACCCCTCAGCCACCGGACATGTTGCTTGATGAACTAGCTGAGAAATGCATTGGTAAGACTGAAACAGAAACGGATTCTTGCTTGTGACCAAGTTGTAAAGAACCTTAGCTTGTACCAGGCAGTACCCATGCTCTTGTGCCTTGTTGCACAACTAGTCAACGAGGCAGCTGGCACGCCTTCATAGCAATCTGTGTGAGATCCTTTCATCTATTTACTCTTTGTTGTCGTTCCTCTTGTTGTCTGAGAACATTAAGTGGTTCTGGGGCATCTTCCTCAAGAGTATAGTTTTTGATGAGGAGTCTGCTTCAGCTGCATAAGTGCAGGATATCAGGCAGTGAGCAACATGAAACATCCTTGCAGAGCGGTAGCACTTTGAATTCCCTGTTATGCTGTTTGGTTTTGGCATTACAAATTCTTTAAATGTTGCATGTTGTAAACCTGGGCCTTGACTGATGTAACGTTTGATTTTTGTTTGTTAGGAGACTGTGGTGCAGATATCAAATCCCTCTGTACTGAAGCTGCGCTGTGCTCTCTACGCCAATGCTATCCTCAGATTTATGCAAGTAGGGAGAAGTTGCTACTAGACGTTAATTCTATTAAAATAAAAGCAAAGGACTTTTTCATGGCTATGAAGAAGGTTGTTCCAGCTTCAAACCGGATCAAGGCTTCACCCGTACAAGCACTATCACCCATTTTCAAGCCACTTTTTCAAAGATCAGTAGAGAATATTTTACAAGTTGTGCAGAAGATCTTCCCGCATGCACAGATTGCACTAAAGGAGGACCGACAGCAAGGTATAACCACAGCATCCACTTCTTTATAATTCTGCTAAAGCAAAAACTTGTGGTTTGTGCAATCAACTTATAGCTTTCAGACATAATGGTGGTAGAATTTTATTATTTGCATGTGCATGTCTTTTTTTTGGGCAAGTCTGGAATACAACACATAGGTTTTATTGTGGATTCGAAACTGAAATGCCAAATGGAAGCTCTGAATGACTCAATACACAGTAAAGGACGATGCGTTCTCTACTGAAGCATCCTGCTTCTGACGGCAGCTAAGATAATTAGCATTTGTAGAGGTTGACTTGAGGTTTGAAGTATAAGGCACCTATTTTTCTTTAAAAAATCAAAACTCAGATCTTTGGAGGGGAAGCATTTCTAGGTCAATGTTTCTAATTCCTTTCTGAAGAATGTCAGGACCAGGATACAAGTATAACTGGTCTAAGCTAAATATTGTTTTAGCTATCATCCTTTTTAACCAGTCTCCTAATTTAAACGTTTGTGGATCGTACTATACACGTGCACATGAGATCAATTAGCATTGATATTTACTAGATGAATGGAATTCTGTGGCCATCACATCCTTTATCCCCATGCTTTCATTGTGGGAACCTCCTCCAGAAAGAAATGGTCTTGTTTGTTTGTTTGTTTGTTTTTTTAGCTATTTAGCAACTGCAGAAATTGTTCGTAATCTCCTTTATTCTAAGGGGGAGAAAAAAATCACCAAGAGTAGCGTACCTTATACATACACATCAGTGGTACTTAGTAGAGCTTTGTAGGGCCTTGTGCCATCTCCTTAGATCTGTGGTGGGCTGAACTCTAGGAAATAGCTTTCAGTGTGTGCTCTCAAATGAAGAAAGGGTTTTGGCACTGATTTAGAAGCTGTATTAATGGAAGAGAAAGAGACAAAGGCTATTCAGGAAAGTTAACAAACCTCTTTTGCCTTTCAGAGCATTTCAATCCTATTTTACAAGATGATATGTTTGACAGTGATGACGATGCATGCTTGGTTTCTGGAGATGAATTAAAAGATGGAATGCCTAACGGACCAGAGAAAAAATGCCTCTGTTTCAGCAGGTAAAGAAAGATAGATCCCTGTTATGTTTAAATTCTCAGGTCTGCTGAGTCTTTGTAAACAGTTCCAGCTGTTAAAAGTGCGAGGGGTGGTAGACGAAGGGGCAACATCAAGTTTGTGTGTTGAAGGGGTGCTTGGTATTCACAAGAAGAAAGGGTGGAGGGACTAAAGTTGTAATGAAGTTGCTCTGAATGACCAAATTGAAAAGCCCAGGCTTCTCTTCGTAAGCCAAAGTGATCCGTAGACTACCAGAACACGTTGACTTAATCCATGGCATTCTTTGAAAGACTCAAGACCACATAAATGTGCAGTCTGTCCTTTTAGCTAAAAATAGCCCAACTTTATGGGTTTGTGTTGCCACCTTTTGCCCTTCTGTTTTCCAGGATTGTTAAACCAGTAGTGAATTATGTAGCAGAAAGAAAACTGAGAAATGGCTTGTTAAAACACCTTGAGAAAAATGTGAATGGTGTCTTTATTTGTTAAGCCACCAAGTTGTGTTAATCTTGTGCTATTTTAGTATGGAAGTCATGCAAGCCCACAGTTGGAAAGTTAGATCATGTTGTCACAGCTGGATCAGTTATTTTTCTCAGTTTCTATTGCTGTGCTGTCCAGAAGATTTTCTGTCCTCTAGAGCAAGGCTAAGTCTCTAGCATCTTTGATTTAAGCCAGCAGAGGTACAGCCTGATTGTAGTGGGGAAACAAATGGTCCTCACCAATTTATTTTTAAATAAAAATAAATTTAAAATAAAGTATATAATAAATATATAATAAATAATAAATTTATAATAAAGTAAAGCAAGATTGCAGGGATATTAATTTGCAGTCTTGGTTTAGTAAAGAATAGGAAACACAAGGGAAGAAGGTGAAACAATTGGAATGAGTGAATAACTTAACTGGAAATCTTACATGTATTTAATGTACCGCTGCCATTTGGATTATTTGGGGAGGGAAAAGAAAGTCTATAGGAAAATTACTTGGAACATCTGTGTGTCTATTCAGCACCTCATTTATAAGCTTGTTTTCTTAACTCTTGTTCTAGGAGTGCTTTCTGCGAACCAACATCATGCCAGCCCCGTCTGCTAATAGTAGGAAAAGAAGGGTACGGCCAGGTTTCTTACGTGGCACCCGTGGTGTTGCACGCTTTGGAGAAGTTTCCCATTCACACCCTGGACCTTTGTGTTCTGCTTACAAACGTTGCATCGCCAGAAGAAATCTGCGGACAGGTACCTTTTTTTCTTTTTCTTCTCATCGGATTCACTGACTGTATGTAAAGGATCAATCGAGTTGCAAGTAAGGTGAGCAAAATTCATTGGTAATGGAGGTGGCCTTGTTTTAATGTGCTGGGATGTTTGCTTCTGTCTGAAAATCCCCTTTTCATTTAGACAGCACCACAAACAATCTGGATGTTGTACATGTCCACATTTTCCATACCCAATTTTACAGTGAGGCTGTTGCTAGCAGCTCAGGAAGCTGGGCGGTGTTGCTAATAAACATCTCTTTGTGGAAAGAAATGCTGCTCATGTCACTGGGATCCAGAAAGTAGTTCTCATTGCCTCCTAAGACTGTGTGCTCCCGGTAGATGGCTCTGTATCAGACTGCATGTCGGCTACTTTTTGTAGGCTTCTTCTAAATTATATTAGTAAGGCAACCAAGGTTTGGGGCTTCTGTTTATTTTGTTTTCGCACGGACATACACAACTTGTGCTGTTGCAGTATGTGCACTAAAAGCATTAACATTCAGAAAACACTTCATTTGCACGGTGATGTGGTTTTAACTAGAAAAAATGAACAGATTTGGTGCTTTTACTTTTAGGCAGGAAATCCATTTTCTTGTTTGGCGTCACTACCTTAAAATACTTTTACCTTTAGTGGAAACGTTTGAGAGCCATACAAGTAAGGACAGACATGTTACACGACTGAATACTGATGTGTCCCTTAAGCGGGACATTTCCTTTCTTTGTTATGCGATGATTGTGGCTGTGGCCATATAGCTACGGTGTCTAGCCACTGCCTGAATATATCCTTCCCATCTTCTGACTAGAGTTCTCCGAATACTGATAATCTGAAAGGGTGCACAGAGAAATTCCTTATGTGAAAGGATGCTTGCCACTCTGTTCACATAGTTTCATTTCATGGGGCAGTCAGATGGCTATGTAGCTATGTATTAAGAGGTTCTTGTACGTGTTTTAGTTTTCTTACGCAAGCTTTCCTTTTCACTAGCTGATCCGAAATGCTCAGAAGACAACACCAAGCACAATTTATGTCCCAGATATCCATTTATGGTGGGACAACGCTGGACCTGCCTTGAAACTTACTTTTCTAACTCTACTACGTAACATTCCAGCATTTTTGCCAGTTTTGCTGCTTGCTCCGTCTGATGTACGTCACTAGATCTCCCAGAAGAGGTATTTGTCAATACCTTCCTTACTATTTCTTCAGTGTCTTGCAATTTATGAATGCTTTCAGCATCAAAATGCTGTGCTTTCTTAAATGCATGCTGTTATTACTCAGGCACCCTAACAAATCACTTAAAATTTGCTTAGAGAAAAAAATACTGTGAAAGCATCTGCTTAAGTTTTTTTCTGAGTCAAGCAAGTGACTTTCACCCCCTTCTCACACATGCAAATAATAAATTAATACAATAATTCTGGTGGCTACAAAGTGGTTCAGTCAAGAATATGCAGTGCTTGAAATGACAAGAGGATGTTTTTACTGAAGAGATTTCTTCTGACAGTCTGCCATTCCATGCTATGTTGGGTAAACTGCTAATAATGCAATTTAGTAGAGAATTGAAACACTTTGATTAAAAAAAAATAAGTAAATCAGTTTCTTTCTTCATATAGGCCAAAGCTTTCCAAGCTGGAAAGCTGAGTTCCAATTTCTGCTAAAGTAACTTTGGAATCGAATTCTAGTTGTATTCCTAAATAAACTGTAGTAAAAGTAGGTGCAGAACTTCATTGACTTCTGAGAGTTTACATTAAGGGAAGGTGCCCAAAACAGGACCACGCTGTTGTCATTCTGATGATTTGGTCTCAGTCACTGGGGGAAGAGAACGGGTCTTACCTAGACGTGTTTATTATCAACTGCTTTGAAAGTGCTTGAGTTCCCACAGAAGTTTTTGTACAGGCTGTAAATTCCTTCTAAAATAAGTAGTGAAATTCCTCACCTACCTTTTAATACTAGAACTTGAAAATGGAGGAAGACGTAGAGGTACTAGCTACTTCAGACACCTTTTGGTAGAGAAATAAAAACTCAGCAAAAAGCCCTCACTTGTCTGCTGAAGCCTGTCTCTTCCCTCGATAGCCATAAAGGTTCTAAGTAAAGGCTGCAGCAAGACAAGTAAATACAAAGGAGGCGCTGTTGGATGTGGTGAAAGCCATTACTTTACCAGTGTAGCGTACAATCCCTTCAGCGAGCTTTAATTCTACAGGTGATTCTTAAAGGTGATATTTGAATTTGCCGTGCCAGCCTCTGAAAATGTAGCGTTTTAAGGCCAGGATGATAACTTTTTTCAGTTTGTGTTCTTCAGGTTATTCTTAATTTGAAAAGGTACTCGTCTTTTTGGAATAGAAGATGAGTTTTTTGTGGCTTTAAATCTGAAATGTCTTTCCTCCTTCTGCTTTAGATGCAAAAATTATTTAATAAGGAATTTGGAGAAGTGTGCAATATTGAGTTGCCTGGTAGGGCAGAGAGAGCAGCCTTTTTTTGAGGACCTAATTCTAAATGAAGTGGCTAAGCCTCCCGTAAAGAAAAGAGGTGAGGAGGATATGAGAAGTACATCTAAAACTTTCCTATCGAAGTTACTAGCTCTTTGGGCTTTGCTTTGGTGGTCATTTTCTGTCAGTAATTTGTCATATGCTTGTATTTGAGTACTGTAAATTGGCTAATTTTTCCTGATGAATTGAAGTTGATTGGACATTGGAAGTTGTGCCTGTAGCACCACCAGCTGAGCCTCAGAAGCCACAAGAGGAAGAAGTAGGGATGCTGGAGGAGGAAGAGGAGGATACCTTGCGTGACCTTAGAATTTTCTTGAGGGACGTTACTCACAGACTTGCCACTGACAGACGTTTCAGGGAATTTGCAAAGCCCGTTGACCCACAGAAGGTAAAGTAGTGCTGATCCGTGTGTGTCTGTAACTTCTCAGTGTTCGTACTTCTCAGCGTTTTGGGGAAGGTTCAACTTTGTTTTTAGGGCTGCACTGTAAGGATTTTGCAAGAAGCAGAGGCAGTGCTTTTACTTCTGCTGACTCTCAAATGTGTCTTATGGGATTATTCGCTGAAAGCCCTGGTTTCATTCTAAAAAGCCAGTCCAAATGCCAACACAGTTTGCTCGTGAAAAAGCTTTGACATGTAGGCGTGTCACAGCACTGCAAAGCACAGAGATCTTTCCTTATAATTACAAACAGTATTTACAGGACTACTTGAGTGAAGTCTGAAGCCCTTTCTTGGACTGTCAGTTCCTGTGGGAACAGGAATAGGAGCAGCAGTTTGTAAAACTAAGTTTTGAGATCCTGTTCTCTGTTTCATCTGGAACTCCTCAATAGGAATCAACCATAAGTGCAGTGTGTTTTCTTTTTCCTCCAATTGGCTGCTTAGATGCCTTTTTCTCCTTAATTTATGAGATAAGCCTAAACTAGGGGCGTATATTTCAAAGACAGATGTAACTTGAATATACCTGCGGATCAGCAAAGTCCTCTTGATGTGGGCCTCCACTGGCTTTTCTTCCCCTTTTCTCCTAGGTTCTTGAGCTGTGAAAAATCTAGACAGATACATATGTCCTCATCTGAACTGGTCATTAGGCTCCTCTTCTGGTCTGAGGGAAGAAATGAGCACCTCAGGGCCCAGTTATCTCATTCTAAAGTAGATGCCTGCAATAGGTACTTCACAGGTGCAATTCATGCACCTTTTCCTCAATGTCAACAACAAAGAGAATGCCGGATGGCTTGCTCAGCTTTCACTGTTGTGATTTTCTGAAGCAAAGTGAAATGAATCTCCCACCCTCAGTGTTTCTTCTCTACCATGCACGTGCTTCTGACCTCCCTACTTCTTGTTGTCCTCTCGTGGCCGCTCTAATGAAAAATGAAAAAGCCCTTCCATTTTTGAGAAGCAAACTGGTTAATTTCAGCATCTTCTGATGCATCGCAAATGTTCAGAGTTTTTAGGAAGTCGTTTATTTAAAGTCTTCAGAATAATTTTGGTAGACAGTGTGCAAGGTTAAGAAAACCTCTGAATGCTTGTATTTGATCTGCAGGTACCTGACTATGCCACAAGGATTAAAGAGCCGATGGATCTTTCAACAGTTCTGACTCAAATTGACTCGCGCCAGTACCTCGCTGCCGGAGACTAGCTGAAGGACATCGATCTAATCTGTAACAATGCCTTAGAGTACTACCCGGATCAAAGATCTACAGGTGAGGATGTGCTTTTTAGCCCTAGTTTAAAAAATCTGTCAAACGTATAGATGGATAAATGCTGTGTGCGGACAATAGACTTCGGATGGATTAGCTGATTTTGGACGTCCAGACTGTAAATATTTTATCATTTTGCTACTTGGGCATGGAATTGTGATATAAGTGTTCCCAAGGAACTAGTGCTTTTGTTTTAATTAACTTCGATGTTGTTATGCTGAAAATATTCACTGAGAGAACCTTTCGGAACCAACCTATGAAGAAAGCAATTTTCTTCTGTGATCAAAAGAGTTTCATTGGTTGGTAGACAACATTCAGTTAAAGTGTGTAAAATTTCAGATCGTCACAGCGCCTATGTTTTGCAAGACACTGCATATTCAATGGTGAGGAACGAACTGGATACAGAGTTTAGACGACTTTGTGAACAAATTAAAGAATCTCGTGAGAAAAGAGGTACGTGCTTTAACGCTAAGGATTTGAAGACTTGTCTCTGCATTTGTAACTGAAAATGCATGACGAAGATCTTTGGTATCTATTCTTTCTTGCAAGGTCGCACCTCTGCAGCGTGTGCTCCATGCGACAACTCCAAGTCACCACAGCAGAACCCTGCTACTGAAGACGAGAAACCAGATGAAGAGAGTAATGAAAATGAGGAGATGCCAGCGGCACCTGTAGATGCCAGTACACCCATTTCTAATGGCAAGTTGCATTTTATTCAGCTGCTCTTGTCATTCATACCTTCTCTGTTCTTGAGGCGCAACAGGTGTCTCTGATGCCTGGCTCTTTATGGCAGAGGTAGTTTGTTTTCAAATTGACTTCCAAATGGGAGAGAGAAATCCAGAGGTCATTCATTCAATATAGCGATGAATTAAAGTTCAAAGAAAGTTGGTTCATTTGATGTACTCTTACTGGAACTTCATTTTGTAAACAGAACGACCCCCCACTCAAGGATATGACAGCTTCCCTCCCGTACTAAAAATGATAGTACTCACCCTTGTAGGAGCAGCAATGTGAAGAAGGTCAAGGGCAGTAAGAAGGGTTCGAAGCTTTGATATAACAAGCCTTTCACTTTTTTTGACAGAGCTCCTAATAAGCATCTTTAGCAAGGTCTGGAGATGGGAGAAAAACTCAAACTAGATTTTAATTCTAGGATGTATAATGTCAAGCTTGACTGTTCCTCTGAACAGTCAATTGAATTTAAATTTTTTTAATTTAAATTAATTAGTTTATTTTTTTTTAATTTAAATTCAACTGAATTTAAAGTTTTGAATTTAAATTCCAATTGAATTTATTGAAAAAAATTCCAATTGAATTTAATGTTTTGTTGTTGTAGTTTTTCACGAAACACTAAGTTTATGTGAAAGGTTTTGCTGCAATATCTTTTTGCCAAGGATATTAAGCTTAAGTTATCCACAAGAAAACGGTGGGGAAAAGGAAGCTTTAGTTTTGAAAGTTTTTTTTTTTTTTTTTTTTTTTCTCTCCAGGTTTTTCTTGAGCACAGCAGCGTTTCAGTGTCTGCCTGCCATTAGTTGCCCCACTACCAAGTCAGGAGGGTCAATTAAACTTGCGTGAGGCAGAATTTCTTTATCTGAATCTACGTGGTTCACATAAATATATTCTTGTTTCCTTCTTTCCCTAGGATTATTCTTCTCCCAGTAATGAATGTTTCAACGGACACCGTTGAAGATCAATGAGCAAAAGCATCCTGCGGTGTTCAGTCTCCAGCTTTGAAGAAAGTATGGCGATACTGAGGGGAAATGTCAAGAGAAGACGCTTTTCAAGGTACTGTATTTCTATATGTTCAATCTCTGTTCGATTTGTAGATTGAAAAGCAAGAGAGAAAGCATGTGCAGTGAGTTGTGGCCTGATAAACCTCCGGCTAAAATCAGCAGAGGCCTATGAGCATGCTGATGGCGTACCAGTACCTTAAAACTAGAATCCCTCTTCTCAGTGAAAGTCTTCTGCTTTTCTAAAACAAACCTGTTTTTTTCCCCAACCCCTTTGAGGTGTTGTTGTGGTTTAACCCGGCCGGCAGCTAAACACCACACAGCCCTTCTGCAACCCTCCCACCTCCCTCTCTGGGATGGGGGAGAGAAACGGGACAGTGAAGCCCGCGAGTTGAGATAAAGACAGTTTATTAAGACAGGAAAATAATAATAATGATGATGATGATGATGATAGTACTGCTACTAGTAATGTGTACAAAACAAGTGATGTACAATGCAGTTGCTCACTACCCGCTGACCAGTGCCCAGTGTAACCCCTAGCAGCCCGGCTGCCCCGCCCTATCCATGGTGCAGCGTGTTGCCATAAGGCATAGAATTCTTTGGCCAGTTGGGGTCGGCCATCCTGAGTCTGTCCCCTCGCAGCTGTTGCTGTGCGCCGATTCTGATCGCCAATAGGACAGTGAGACACCGAAAGGTCCTTGGCTTGTTGTAAGTACTGCTCTGCAGCAATTGAAATATCGGGGTGGTATCAGCACTCTTCTAAACATCCTTTCACACATCCTCAGCCAAAACATAGCAACCTACCCGCTACTAGGAGGAGAACTAACGCTGTCCTAACTGAAACCAGGACATGTATCTTTTCCACTTGGGTGCTATTGCTCATAATTTTGAGAATTCAACATGAGCAAGCTAGGAAATGTGGGTACATACAGAACCGCGTGTATATGGCACACAACAGACTTGGGATGTGGATCCTGCGTGAGGCCTACAGGCTTCTCTTTGTATACCATGGAGCACTGGCTTGTAAACATGGTGAAATTTCCCATCCTTGATGGGTCTAATACAACAAGTCTTTTCTCCCTTCTCTGCCCTGTCCTCTTTCTTAATGTAGGCAGTTGAGAAAGCCAAAATTGGAACGAAAAAAAGAATATAACACAGGTAAGTGGCTGTAAGTCCCCGGGATACCTATTTACGCTGGTTACTGAAGAGGATGGCACTTGGTCACTCCATGGCTTTCATTTGGCCCCAAAGCCTTCTGTAGTCAGCTGAATTCACTCCTCAGTGACTTTTCTGTGAAGAGAGGTAGGTGCAAATAGGAGATTTTATGAATTCCTTGGGGAGGGAGCAGTGTGAATTGCAGCTTGGTAGGCACAAAGCAAACTGTTCTAATTGTGCAAAGTAAATCGATACTTGATAAGTTCAAACTTAGTTTTATAGTTGGCAAGCACAAAAGTAAACCTTAGCTGTGATCCTAGCAGCACAGTGGTGTAGCTCTTCCCTTCCCCTTGTCCTCTTAGCTCTTTTAATGACAGTGCAAGCAACCAACCTGTGCCAAAGGGTGCTGTATGGCAAACAATGGGCAGGCTTTTTTCTAAAAAGCACGAGTTTATGTGGTGTTTGGGTGTTTCTCTTGAAACGATTCTTCCCTCCTTGAGCTGTTAGATCCTAATGCAGGAAATGGAAGTGCTGCATGCATAAACAGAGTAATCAAACATACACCTCTTAGGAAGAGGCTTGCAATGTCCTAGTGTTTGTTTTGAGCACTGTTAGATACAGTTTGACATGAATGGAGTGAAAACACCTTAGAGAAAGGTGTTGATTGTTCTCACTTTTCCAAGACAGAAATAAGTGGAGTAGATTTCCCTCCTGCATGGAACAAAAGTTGCACGTTTGTTTTTGTCTGGCTAGCTTTCAGTCTCTTTAAAAATTTCCCTACAGGTCCCAGTTTTAAGTAGACAGTTTAAACGTGCAGAGCGATAAAGAAGTGGAATGCAGTGGTTGTGACACCAACTTCTGATCTGAAATGTAAAGAAAACTCAATCCACTTCAGGGTGCCTTTTTTGTTTGTCTGTTTCCATTTTACAAGAGCAACGGTGAAATAAGGAGAATCCCATCTTCACTGTTTCAAAATCCTTTGTTTCTGCGTTTCAGTCACCAGAACACTGAGGAGTAGAGCTGGTGCAAAAACTGTGAGACGAGTCCACGGAGAAAACAGGGACTTGGAGCTGCGCCGCAGCTGTAGAGTCGGACACAGGCGGTACTCGACTACTAACTCGTCCATTCTATTTGACAAACTTATGACAAAGTAAGTCATCTTTTCTTGCAGACCTCTTAGAATGATCTTTCTTAGCAAGCCTTTGCACTATGGCATGATGTTGGCCTCGACTTGCTCTTTAGTTTGACAGCAAAGAGGTATGGCTGCTCCTGGCATTTCCTTCCTGTTTACAGGGAGACACCGTTACCTGGCTAGATAAACAGATTTTCTTGAAGGTGCTATTTCAGCATATAAGAATTGATTTAAAAAACAACAACAACAACAACAAAAGTGCTTCATGGCTTGCTAGTTTTGTAATCTCACATTTCTGCAGGAATACTTGATTTGCTGCATTTCACCATTACACTCGTCAGCGCCGCTGATTCTGGTTTATCACTATTTGCATTGCAAATCTCCTTGTCCAAAGCTTAAACTGATGTATGCACTGCTTGAAAACAAAACCTGAAGTTGCAGAGCAGTAGACTCAAGTCATTATGTTAGCAGCTGTGTAACCATACTGCTTTCCAAACATAAGATGTCCAGCTTATTTTGTTTCTATGAAGAGTTTAAACGGCTCCCGTTAAGCAAAGATGTCCCCACACTGATACTTACTATTAAGCAAGGATTCCACCTCCTTTGGCTGAGGTCTGCTCCCTTACTCACATTGGAACATTCATCCAAGTAGCCTGCAATTCCACACTCTCGGGGGAAAGTCCATAGAATAGCAAAGGTTCCTCCAGTCTCTTCCTCAGCCTTTTTTTGAAGCATGCAATAAAGCAAAACGTTCACAGGCTGCCCTTCCATGCAAAACAAGGCAAATTAGTAAGACAGGAGCCACAAAACTGATTGTCCTTTAAAGTTAAAATGAGATTTGAAATAGATCGAGTTAGCAAGTGTTGTAAGTCTGTAGCTAAGTCTGGTTTTGCCAATGCAGCACAATTCCCTATCACGTAGCCAGAGCTGCTTCTGTAGCTCCAAGAAGCAAAACTGCTTTGACAAAATACTGTGTCATCAAAGCATTCGTTGGCTCAGTAGGCACGGCTCAGGTTCAAGAAGTTTGTGAAAAAATGAGTACTAACAGAAGCAGCAGGGTCCAAAGAAACACTTTATGTCCCCACTGCGAAATGAGGGGCTTTACCTTGAGTGTTATGCACACTGTCAATAGAAAAGCACTGTAACAGAATCTGCCACGGCAGTTTGCATGTTACTGAAAGACCATCAGAGTGGGACTGCAGCAAGATCATTGCGAAGTTACAAAAAAACCATGTGGGGGTGGGAGTTTAGTTGCGTTAGATAACACAATCTTAGATAAAGATTTTGGTCTTAACGTAAAAGTAAGGATGTCTACTGATTTCTTCAACTCCAACAACTGAAGCCCAAGTCTGAAAAATCGCCTTTAAGAATGCAAAGAAAATATTTAACTCTTCTGTATGTTCATACTTTGCTATCAAGCAAAGGAATGAATGCTGATGCCTTAACTATGTAGGGCTGTAGCTTACAGAGAGACTACACCTTCCTGTTTTTTTCCCTTTAAAAACGTTAAATGTACGTGAAATTATTTGGGGGTGTTTTCACATGCAAAGCCTAATGCAGTGCATGCAAGCCCTGTCATCTTCTTCGTCTAGTAGTGTCGCGTTAAGGGGTGTAGCCGATTGACCGTCATGGGTCCCGTCGGATTCAGGGTGCTGAACTATCACGGTCACGGATTCACCAACAACGCAGTACGGCCTCGCTCTAGTCGCATTCAAGGAGAACTCTCACAGCTAGGAAGAATGCAATTAAGTGCAATTTCTTACGGCGACAGGTACACAGGTTCTTTGGATTGTCAGTGATAAATTCACTGTCTGCAAAAGCAAGCTAGCATGCATGAAATGCACAGGTACACAGCCTAGGTATTAAGACATGAAAAAGCATCAAAACTCTAGAGATTTCTAAGATTCCACAGAGACGCCTGGTATAAGCAAGCGTTCAGATCTTACCCCACGGCGTCCCAATGGAGTGGGGGTGGGGGAGTGAGAGGCTCAGCCTGTCGAGTGATGTCAGAAGGAATCCTTCCTGATAGTATCTTCCCTAACATCCCCTTTCTCTTAAAGCAATTGATATTATTTTCTATCTTTAAGGTGGAGCTTGAGTGACTCTAGTCATGCATATCTTGGTTGTGCTTGGTAGAAATGATCTCACTTGCGTTTAAAGGTACAGGCTCTGAGAAATTCCGAGGGCGTGCTCAGTGAGGGGTGGTTGCACCTTGGAGGCGGGTAGCTTTTGGGATGGAGGTGTGCTTATGATGCCTAGTCGCTTAAGGCGATTACTCCACAAGTAGTAACTTAGTGTTGATTTAACTACAGCATATCTAAAACATAAGAAGGATGTTAGTATGGAAGAAGCCGATGAAACCAGTCCTTAAATCTTACTACTTATTGTGCGTGAGCAGACTGGCGTGAGTTTTAGCTATACTGGCAAATATCAAACCACACCTGTGTCGTCCCAAAGCTGGGAAAAAAAAAAAAAAAAACAAAACCAAGGAAATGTTGAAGCAAATAGGGAGGCCTGTAGCTTGTGCAGTCTTTTAGCTGAGAAAATAAAGAAGGAGAGAGACAGGTAGCCTTGAGCTAGCAGAAGCAAGGAAGAGAAGGGCTAAAAGGGAAAAAACAGGAAGGAGAACACCAGCTCCAGACTGACCTCTAGTAACCTTTTTCTCATTAAGGGTCATTAGCACATTAAAAATCACACCTGTCAAAATGCTAAACTATGCTAATGTGGGATTCGGTGTGTGTCCCCCCTCTCCTGTTCCCCCTCCCCCCCGGTATTCCTCTGTAATGCACAAGCTCAGTGGAGATAAGTTAGGTGAGCTGTAATAACCAATCCAAAGGAGCCAAAGAGAGAGTTTTCACAAGTTTCCTGTGTATAAATGACGGCGATTCGAGTCAGAGGTGTGCTTGCTTTGCGAAAGATGGCCAAGTACCTGACTCTGCAGAGTTCTATAAGTAATTATATAATTAAAAGACCTTCGTGTGCATTCCGACTCTGGGTGCTTATTGGCGCGGTGCACTCTGCACGAACCTGCAGACAACATCTGTACTCAGTGTCATGCCTACAGACAACCCTTTACTGTTGGGACCTGCATATTTTTCTGTGCATTCAACACAACCCCTTTGGCACAACTAGTTAACCACGTAGCTGCCAGTCCACCACTCAGTTGCACTTGTGAAGAGGAAAAGCTATTTCCGTCTACTGGAGGAGCACATCCTCTAAATGCAAGCTTCACTCAGCTGGTCATTTACTGCAGGACAAGATTTGAAAAGTGTTGTTGAGTTCTGGGTTTCCTGCTTACAGGAAAAATTAAGTGCTAGATCGCCCTCTACTCCGCTTTGTCTGCTGCATTTAATGGAGATAAAACTGATTTCGTTTGCTCCTCCATTTATGGACAATGAGCTGAAGGAACAGGTACAGCACATTAGCCTGGAATGCCTTCCCTCCCAACCAAAGTAAACTGGAGCTGTAACTAACACAAGCAAAAGCAAGGCTTCTGTGTTTTCAGCTGAATAAAGTTCCAACAAAATCATCCTCTGGGATTTGAAGGTTACTTCACATGACATGCCAACGACTCTTTTCCCTCCATTGTAAAGCGGATCCCTGCTGTTAGTTGCTCTAGAAGCAAAGGAATCGTCGGTTTGGTTACCAAATAGCCGCTTCTGCAAACGAGAAGTGTTGTGCTCTCTCTTCCCTTTGAATGACTCCACACTTCTCATCAGCTACTGGATTGCTGACCTAGAATCAGAGAACATCCCAAGGTGGAAAGGACTCCCAATAATCACCAAGTCCAACTGGTGGCTCCACACAGGACCACCCCAAAGTGAGACCCGATGTCTGAGAGCATTGTTCAACACTTGTTGACCTCCGTCAGGCTCGGTGCCATGAGCAGTGCCCTGGGCAGCTGTCTCAGTAGCCAGCCACCCCCTCAGCGCAGCACCTGAGGCGCACGGGGCTCGGCGGGGCGGCCCGGGAGGGGAGGACGGCGGGGCGAAGTGGCAGCTCCCTCAGAGCCGTCTCCCCGCCGCCTCGGCCGCATGTCGTGGCTTTTTCGTGTCGGGGCTTTTTCATGTCGTGCCCTCGGTCTCTCGCCGTGGGTGAGATGCTGCTCCCCAGCGCGGACCCCTTGCGCGCGGGGCCTGCCCGCGGCGGCGGCGGGAGGGAAACCCCAACCCCAAAGCCCTCCCGGCAGGGAGAGCTCGGGGTGAGGGCCGATCCGGCACCGACAGTAAACACACGCCGGAGGAAACGCTCTGGTTTTAGCCATGAGCAGCGCGGCCAGGTTCAAAAGGCGTCACGCTGGAGCTCCGAGTTCGGCGGCGTTCCGAGGCCGTTGTGGCGGTTGTGGAGACGGCCCCGGCTGAGGTGGCTGCTGCTGTCGCTGCTGTCCCCTCTGTCCCTGCTGTTGCCGCTGTTGCCGCTGTTCCCGGACCTTGGAGACCCCCGGCGGCTCCCTGTGCCAGGCCCTGTGGCCCCGGGGAGCTGCCCGCCGCCTCGTCGGCCAGCCCGGCAGCAATCCTGCCAGCACAGAATAGCCCACTGCGTTTCAGGGTAAAGTGACGATTAATTTCTATTTCCTGGCCTGGGTGCTGCTTTCTTCTTTAAGGAAGCTTCAAGGTTAAAGGTTCAACTCAGTTATGTCAGGGTTCAACTCCGTTTCGTGAAGGGGCTCTTGTACGAAAGCTTAAGCTGGGATTGACTCTCTGCTAAGCGGAGGCCAAACGTGGACCTACTGAGAAGCAGGTCCTAAGTGATAACATTTTCTAAAGAGACTGCTAAACACATCTGAAGAGTGCTGCTGCAGAACTCTGAATGGGGGGATAGCAACTGTCTTAACTGATCTGGAATCTTGAATTTACTTTTCAATGGACAAGAGGTGTGTCTCTCAAGGCAAACAAAGAGAGGAGTAACACCCTCTCTTGTCACTCATGTCAACATAAATTTATGCTCAGAGCGTAGGTGTAGGAACAGCATCGGTATGTATATGGAACATCGGGAGAGGAAGCTCTATCGGTATTTACAGTTTTTCTACTATCTTGCCAGAGAGACATCATCTCCAAATGAGAAATGGATGTATTTTGAAACAGTGGTGGTGGATCGGATTTCTTCTTTCTAGTGTTAATATTCGCTCTTGAATTGTACTTAATACCTGGTAACACCTCAATCAGTTGTCAAAAATAAACTTAAAAATGTGTAAGGCTTATCTCATTGGTCAGTATAAAGATCAAGGTCTTCGCTTCGCTTTGCTTCCCTTCCCTTCCCTTCCCTTTTTTTCTTTTTTTCGTTTTTTCTTTTTTTTCTTTTTTTATTTTTTTTCTTTTTTCTTTTTTTCTTTTTTCTTTTTTTCTTTTTTTCTTTTTTTCTTTTTTTCTTTTTTTTCTTCTTCCCTTCCCTTCCCTTCCCTTCCCTTCCCTTCCCTTCCCTTCCCTTCCCTTCCCTTCCCTTCCCTTCCCTTCCCTTCCCTTCCCTTCCCTTCCCTTCCCTTCCCTTCCCTTCCCTTCCCTTCCCTTCCCTTCCCTTCCCTTCCCTTCCCTTCCCTTCCCTTCCCTTCCCTTTTCATTTTCCCCAGTATTGTTTTTCTGTTCTCCTTCTCACTGCAGTCTTGATTTTGTTTCTTGTCCCTTAAGTATGTTTCCAAAGTGTTGCTGAAACATTTTCCCTTTCAATCCTACAAAAGGAGCTGTCACTGGTGAAGATCGGAGCTTATCCCTGAGCCCAGGAGCTGTCACCTTAGTCTTCCAATCGGACAAGGACGACTTCATTTCTCATGTAAATGCATTTGTCAGGTTTGCGTATTGTTTTTTCAGGAATGGAAAGTGTGTATAGAATGGATTTAAAATCAATTTTAAATGTAAAACGTCAGGGCAAAAAAGTTCTAATTACAACCTCTGCACACAATTTGCCAGCTGTGGGACTAGGAGTTTTCTTATTTACTGTGTTTTGTTTAACGTGTCTGAAGTTTAATGGACAGCAATCAAGGCGTGCTAGAAATCTGAAAGCACTTTATGCTTTGTTCTCTCCGTCATTTTGGTATAACAAACTAGCTTATGTTTTAAACCCTCCATGAGGTTAGTGGTTTCCCTAAAGGTAACAAGTCCCTGTGTGCTACAGTAAGACAGTAACAAAACATGAAGTATAGAAGTTCATCCTGTCATTATTCAGCTTCTGCCTATGGACACACAACTACGCTTATTTAAAGCGGTATCACCTTGAAACCTAATCAGCATTTTAAAAAGGACTTTGTAGCAGTTATTGGCTTTTGTCCTGGAGGGCTGAGGTTTGTTTTGTTTTGTTTTACATTCAGCATTTCCGTTTCTAGCTTACATTCCCCTGTTATTTTGCATGAGGAAAGCATGCAACTTTTCAAAGTAGAACGGAAAGAGCTGCTTTTTAGTCTAACTTTTCAGTTTTTCATAGGAGTTTTAAATGTGGTAGGAGTAAAACACCAGAAGTACTGCTGCCAAAGTTATATTCAAACTCGTCTTTCTTGGAGAAGCAGAAGAAGCCCAGGGAGAAATGAATTTGCAAACATGCTCTTCATGCTCTCCTTTCCCAAGATTTCTCTGAGATATAGCCCATCCTCTGTGGGTTTTGAGGTATATGGTTCCCAGGAGTGAAAAGGAGGGCCAAACATCTCTCCTCTTGGATCTCAGCATGCCAGGGCTTTAGTGTACTGCCACTTACAGCTCCGCTTTTTCACCTGGAAAAAGCGACCGCATGATGTAGACTGAGGAGCCCTCACAAATTAACTTGCCGTCACCAAGTGACGCCCATGAAAGGTGTATTTAAAAGCTAGGCTCATTATAGAATCACAACAAACCCCTCATGACTGGTGCAGTAGACAGTGAGGTAGAGGGCGAGCCCTGGAAAGACAGAAGAAAAGTAGCAGTGAGTTCTGGGTACCTTTGTGCAGACGAAACAGAAAAACGCAGGCAGTGAAGTAATAGTGTTCCGTTACTAATGCCAGCAATAGATAATTGCAACAATTATCTGTTAGATCATAGGTACTAATTAACAGATAATTGCGCAACTCCGGAAATCAATAAATAACTGATTCCCCTCAGAGAATGTCTTCTACATTTTTATATTAAAAAGACTCCAGAGTTGTAATGGATTAAAATCCTACGGAAGGGAAAGAAATGGCATCAGCCACTAGTTCTGCAGAAGCGAAAAGTAATACTGATAGAGTTTAGATGGAAATTTTCACTTTGTGTGTTTAGTTTGGGGATTCTTTTTAAATCATTCATACCAGCGATTTAGTTCTTAAGGCTGTTTCTTTGAGATTAAGTGACAGGACTTCTGTTACTCTTTTCTTCTTGGAATGCTTCTTGATAGTCTTACGTCAGCCAGAACTTCTGTCTCTGTTGCAGATGTGAACAATGACCGTAGCTAAGAAGCCCAAATCTTCAAAGCCTAAAAAGCCCTCTTCAAGGCGGTCTGGCAAATCCAAGAAACCAAGTCCTAAAATACTGATGTCACGCACCGCCAACTGGGGCCGGATAGTGCCTGCAGAAGATTCAAGCCAAGTCTCTGTGGCCCAAGGACGTGGAGGTGCTATTTACTGTAGATCATCTGAAAATTCTAAGGCTTTTGCCCCAAGAGATCTAAGTAAGTGTGTGTTTTATCCTGCCTCCATTTTCTTCAAAGCAAAAGTAGAAAATGCAGTTCTTACTTGTTGCACTGATAGAGAAGGGGACTACTGTGAACAAAGACTTCAAAAGCGAATCCCCTAAGGCAACTGAAGTGACTGATGTTACAGAAATTAATTTTGATATATTTACAGTCAACATTAAAATGGTTGACTAAAGTTGTTTGTTTTTTGTTTTTTGTTTTTTTTTTTTTCCCAAAACATTGTGTTGACCAGCCAATATGAATTTGGTGGTATTAAAGCTGTCTGCAATAAGTTTTTCTGGTTTGGATTGTAGCTAGCTCCTCTAGGTGCTCCTGCAGAATAGTATTTTTTTAAATACCTTTCTTCGAAACAAACAAACAAGATCTCTTTTTAAATTTAACTTTCTTGCAGTCGTTAATGATGGAATTGCTCTGCCACAGAGCATTCTTTTTCCACCTGAGAAGATTTGTATGGATTGGCGAGAAACACAAAGTGTTGGAGTTGGCCTGTACAATCTTGGCAACACGTGTTTTCTTAATGCTACTCTGCAGTGTTTGACCTACACACCCCCACTTGCCAATTACATGCTTTCTCTTGAGCACAGCCAGTCATGTGAGTACTTTCTAACAGTATTTTGAATCTGTTGGATAGCTCTGAAGGTGAAAGAACAGCAGTGATTCTGTGAGATAAGCTTATTTGCCTGATTTTACCTGTAGCAGCTGGCTTTGAGCACTGTATTAGCAGTGGGCTCCGAATAGCATATGGAGTGCAATTAATGCACCATGGTTTATTTATTTAGTTATTTGTTTGTTTGTTTGTTTGTTTGTTTATTAAAGGATCATTTATTGCTTCATGGGAATAATGAAGTGCATTGGACAGTAATGCATTTAGTAATAATTTTAGAGAGTAATACATTTTGCAGCCTGTGGAGTTCACATTCCTGTCAGCCTTTACAACTGCGACTTTGCAGTAGTCTTTTAGATTTCTCATCACAAAATGCATTTGAATACAGGCTTAGTGGATATTTTTCTTCTGTCAAGTTGTGTGAAATGAAATGTTACAAGACTGTTGGGACATTGGCATCTTGGGAGAAGAGAATGTAGCAAGGAGAGTAGATATGGTATCTATAGCTTAAATTGTACTTAGATGTTCGTAGGTATGGATATTTCGCTGGACTGGGATGCTTTGTTCTTTCACTCTTCAGGTCGTGAACAAGATTTTTGCATGATGTGCACGATGGAGACTCACATTAACCAGGCCCTGCGTTGCACTGTTGATGCCATCGAGCCTACGCATGTTATCAGTAATCTCAGTCGTAAGTGGCTTCAGATGTGTTTCTTTTCGATAGCTTGTAATCTTCAAATAATTATTTGATGTGTCTAAGTGGTTTTAACACTCCAATGAAGAGAGATTTTAGAAATACAAGAATGATTTCATTTTTAAATGAGGTCAATACTATCATCTTCTTATTTAGGAATAGGACAACATTTCCGTTTTGGCAGTCAAGAAGACGCACACGAGTTCTTGCGCTATACTGTTGATGCTATGCAGGAAGCGTGCTTGAACGGAAGCACCGAGTAAGCATAAACAAGTTCACTTTCATACATTCTCTAGCACCTTCTAGTCCTTTATTTACTCTCAGAAATGATCTCTAGCACCTTTTAGTGCCTTATTTACTATCAGCAACGCAAGTCTACATCATCCTTGGTTTTCATCAAACTCTTTGAAGAGTTAATTCTGTGCCTTAAATCTTCTGAGGTCTGATTATAATTTATTTCCAGATTGGACAGATCTTCTCAAGCTACCACCATCATTCATCAAATATTTGGAGGATTTCTAAGATCAAGAGGTACTTGAAAAAATATTCCTGTCCTTAGAACTGATCTGTGTCTTTTGTCAGTAGTAAAGCAGTCTGTAGTTTGTCTAAAGTAGTATCTGTCAACAACTTGAATTTGGACAGTTAGTCTCCTTCACATAATGTTAAGCATTTATATTTTGTTTCCAGTGAAGTGCTTGAATTGCAAAGCAGTTTCGGATACGTATGAGGCATTTCTTGATATCACTTTGGATATAAAGGTAAGATGTTTTCTAAATATAATTCATGATGTTTAAGTACATGCATAACTTTCTAAATTAAACTTGTTTAACTTAAAAAACCAAACCACATATAATGTTAAAACGTAAGAGCTTGGTGGTGCTAAGGAAGTGGATTGGACTTTGTCCTTCCGTGGAACCCATGTAAATAGTCTCCACATTTGCATTGGGTTTAAGGGGAAAGAATTCTCTTTCTGCAAAAATTATAATGCTGTCCTACTTCTTTGTTGTTCTACCTCAATATACATCTAATTGTTAGACTGATGAATTTGTCCCCAGTATTGATGACAAAGCACACTGTAGATGCTGTCTAGGCAACTGGGAAAGTATTTGTTCCAAAGTCAAATGCCTTCCAGGTGAGGTCAATGCTGAGCATGCTCTTTCTGCCTCCTTCTTCACAGTGCTCCTAGTAGATCGCTTGAGTATGTTAGTAAGATTCTCTTATAAACTACTAGTATGTCTCTGGAATTTTGAATTACGGTGACTTTACGCTCTTCTTTCTCGCTGCTCTAGGCGGTTTCGTCTGTTAGCAGAGCTCTGGAACTCTTTGTGAAACCTGAAGAGCTGGATGGAGAGAATTGCTATAAATGTAGCGAGTAAGATTTTGACGAATTAGGTCTTAATCCTAGATGTCAGTTTTCTATGTTGCATGACTCTGTTGGACTACCTCTAAACTTTGGATCTACTTACAAGTTTTGTGGAAGTTTATAAAAGACTTGGATTTTTGTTTCCTTGGAGGGGGGAAGTCTTGTTCATAGGCATTCCCTATGGGTTTGCAATTCTCTGGCTTGTATTTTGCCATCAGAATTCAAAAAGAGCTACTTTTGTTCTTTCTATTTATTAGCTCTCGACAGTACTTTTCTTGATGTAAACTGCCCAGTTTCCGTTGTTCTCTGGGCTAGTGGCTAATTTTCACTGCTTACACCGTAGGTCCTACCTTGGAGCGGGCAATGTGTCAAACTGAACTATTTTGTTTCAAAGGATGGCAGATGGGTTCAGTGTCTTTCCAGACAAGCTCAGTACATGAAGACTTCCTACTGTTAAATGTCTCCCTCCTGTAGAATGACCATGTGCTTCTGTTGTATTTTTGATGTTGATAGTCGACCTATGTTGGAGATTATTTGCAATTTCTAGCCCTGGGGACCAAGGCTCTCTCGTTCCGCTTTCAGTATTTGTATTTCCCTTGAAAGCTGAAAGAATGTATCCAGGATTGGAGTTCAAATAGCCACTTTTGTAGACCAAGAAATGGTACCTTGCCATCCAACCTGGTCATACCCTTTTGTGAGAGATTCCTGTTCCCGCTATGCTCTGAGTTGTTGGGAAAATTGACCTTCTTCTCTGTATTAACAAACCTGACACGCAGTGCATGGGTTTATGAAAAGAAAAAAGACCAACCTATTATGCAAGTAAATATCATTCAAATAGCATAGGCATGCGTGAGACATTAAAAGGAGTTTGTTTTGGGGGCGAAAAAAGAAGATGCCTTCAAACACTTATCTCTGCTTGGTTTTAAGGTGTAAAAAGATGGTTCCTGCGTCCAAGAGATTTACCATACACCGTTCTTCCAAGGTTCTCACAATATCACTGAAAAGATTTGCAGATTTCACAGGTGGAAAGATCAACAAGGTATATTTACCACTGTAATGCAACTATATCATTGTGTAATGGGACATCCCCCAAAGCTGAAAGTTGTTAATATTTTCAGACAATAATTGTAGACTAACGACTATGGCTTATTCTTTCTCTTAATATCAATAAAGTTCCCGCTTGACAAGAAGCATATGCTTTCCTCTGAGAAGGCTGATTCATCAGGAAACAGTTCTCTGCAACTTCTAGTCTTAACCGTTGTTTATGGGAAGACTTATTTGTAGTGAATCAAGAAATATATTCGAGAAATATATTCTAGAAATCAATTCTAGTCTGTGTTTTTTGGAAGTGTTTTTCTCTGGCTAGTCCACGAAGTACTCTGGGATAATTTTTCTATCTTCTTGATATCTCTTTAGGAGGTGAAATATCCGGAGTATTTGGACCTGAGAGCCTACATGTCGCAGTCAATGGGAGAACCACTGCTCTATGCCTTATACGCGGTGCTGGTACATCACGGTGTCAGCTGTCACTCAGGACACTATATATGCTATGTAAAGGTAGAAGTCAACAGCATTTCTAACAGGGTAAAGGTTGTGCTGGCAAACCAATTAAAGCATGACTAGCAGCTACTGTTTCTAGGGAAAAAGATTTCATTATATTTTTATTTGACATGTGTGTATTTTGTTCCTATCCGTGATTTCAATTGGAAAACGTGCAATTCACCTAAAGAAATCGTTGTCTTTATTTGCAGGCTGGTAATGGACTTTGGTATCAGATGAATGATGCTAAAGTAGTGCATACTGACATTAAAAGAGTTCTTGGTCAGCAAGCTTACATACTTTTTTATATCAGGTAATAACAAATCTTAAAATGTGTTCAGAAGAGATTTACTTTCCTGTTATTGATATTTTTCTGTTTTGCAAGTGTTTTTCTTGCTATCCCGGGAGAAGATTATTATTTGTCTAATTCAGTTCTGTCTAACCTGAAATTCTCTGTGTCGTTTATTATCTTTTGTTGCTCGGCCTTAAACTGCAGCACTCATGTAAATTGCTATCTATGTGTTATCTGTAGCTGGCTAATTTAGAGAAGGAGAGAAATGAAGGCCATCTGTGGTGTAAGAATGAATTATTGCTGTGCAAGTGATAGTCTTAGTAGGAAGACTGTTCTCTACTTTTCAGTCTGTAGTCATGGCGAAGCCTTCTGTAGAGAAGGCTTCCATATCGTATGAGCTGTTCCTCTAAAATGATAGGATGGGATTTAATCCAAGAGTAGGCTGAAAGAAAAACTAAACTACGATCACTGCTCTTTTCTGAAGGCGCTATGATTTGACACTTGGAGAACGTGCGTTTTACTTGCCAGCACCATCTTATCCCTGTTCATTCCCTCCTGGTCAGCAGGGGGCTAATAGTAAGCAGGCTGGATTTCTGGGACCACGACTTCTTCCTCATATGATTAAGGTAATTCAGGGAAGCGGGAGGGCAGATAACGGCACCAAACTGCTAGTGGGTTTGGGGTTTGGTGTGGGGTTTTTTGTTTGGTTTTCGGCATCTTAGTTTTGTTTTCCTTCCCACGCTGCAGCTTTCTTCACAGCCCTCATGCTACAGCCAGAGTCATTCAAACAGTGGTTACTGCTAAATTGTGCAGCCATGCGACTCCATTACTTTATACCTCCAAGACAGCTTTCTAAAGCACAGAGAGCTACGCTCTTTGACTATTTAAGCAGAGTGTACTAATCCTCAAATCATTTAAAAGAGGACTTGTTTTTCCTATCCTCGTCACTTTAGCTAAGACAGGGAAAACTAAATGTCTTATTCCTGAGCACCAGAACGATTACTTCAGGCTTTTCAGGGTATGTTTAAAGGGGAAAATAAATATATTTGGGAATAGCAGCAGGTAATGTTAAGTTGCTTGGCTGTTTTTCAAAGATGATGTTAATTTGATACCAATCTGCAGTAAACCAAAAGCAGGAATTGAATACGCTTATTGGACTTGCATTTATCCTTAACGGGCAGTGTGTTTTTCTTTTTAGGTGTTAAGACCATTTGTAGAAACACTCAGTAGGAGAGTTTTGTGTTTCAAAATGTTACATGCAGTGTTTGCGTTAATCCATCTTGCAATTTCTTCTTTTTAAATACAGAATTCAAGCCGTTTAAATGGAAATGGATCCATAAAAGAGGACGCAAAGACCACTGGTGTCACCCTAAAAAGGCCATCTTCAGCACCACCAATGGCCTGTGTTCAAAACCAGGCAATTACCAGGCCTTCAATTACTGATACGTCAAGAAAACAGAAGATCACCATCAGTATTCACAATAAATTGCCTGCTCGTCAGACTGTGTCACAGCCTGACTTTCTTAGCAGTGCTGTGGAGGATGAAGATCTCTACCAGGCTGTTCCTTCATCCACAATTACAAATTTGGTAATGCAAATGAAGCAAATGCAAACAAACAAAAAAGTTTCTGATGAAATTTTTGTGGAGCCAACAGTGAATGAAAATCCTAAACTCAGCTCTGATAACACAGTCCCTTATGGTGCAGAATCTTCAGGAAAATCTGAGGAGGAGTCAAAGGGCTTATTTCAAAGGAATTTGAAATGCAATGCAATGTCCTCTAATGGAATTTTGGTGTGAAAGGTAGTCCGTACATTGCAGCATTCCAATTCTTCCTGTCAGAATGCTGACAAAGGAAGATCCCAGCATGAGCTGCCAAAAACAGATTCACTAAATGGTGCTATTAGGTTAGTTAATGAATCTAAAGAAAACGGACTGAAACTTGATGATTCCACTTGCCGAGTAGAACCTGTTAAACCTTCTGAGATGTTCTTTTCTAAAACAAATGGATTGCTTGAAACATAGATTTGCTCCATCGAGAATTTCTCACCTACGATGTATTCGGGAGTGTTTATTGTGTTCCTAATTCAGGTGAAATACTGAGAAAACGCAGCACACACGTGATCATAAGACTTTGTGGTATTATCCCCTTAGAATTTGCAGACCTGAGCTTACATTAGAACTTGTCAACTTAAGCTCAGCTGAGATAAAAATTCCTAAGTTTCCTAAAGTAGATTTTGGGGGGTGAGTTGGGGTTATCTTTGAAGTGTAGATAATGCATACAACTGACAGCGGTCTTGCTTACCATTTAATGGAGAAATTCTGACAAGACTAGTCCTCAGTACTACTACAAATAGTATTTTTTTGTCTGCTGACTTGTGCGTTTTAATTGCAGATGCCTGGAGCTATGCCTTCAGTCAATCGAGAAGTCATCACGGAGTCCTTCACAGCCAGCCAGCTGAACAGCTTGTCAGAGGAAATGAGGTAAAATGAGCACAGTCTGATTAAGACAAGACTTTATGGAAGTTCGTTACAGTTTTATCTGTCTACTAATAGTATTTAATGGAAGGATTTAAATTAGTACAATTCCATACTGTGTGTCCAGTGTCACGAACAGAACTAATGATCAGCACTGAGCATATCACTCTGATGCAGGTTGGTGCCTCAAGGAGAACTTGTGTTCCTTTATAGAATGTTTTTCCATTTTTCTCCACTGTCTGGAGAAACACTGGCTGTTCCCCGCTCGCCCCTATGCCTTTTTTCTCAGAGCAGCAGGTGGAAGGAGACAGATGCGTTTGCTTTTTTAGTGCAATGGCTTCAGAAGCAAGAGGGGAAAAGGCACTTTCTCTGGGAGCTGAAGAAGGTGTCCTAATCACAGGAGAGGTTTCTAAATGGCATATCTTTGCGAGCGTTCCTGTAGTCCGGAGGTTTTTGTTTGTTTGTTTGCCTTTGGAAGGTTTTACTCTTAATATTCACGTCCTTCAGCAGAAGTGAGAAATGGGTTTTTATTTTATGCAGTGTTGTGGAACCTCCGAAATCTCCTGGGAACGATGAATACCTCGCCCAGTACCAATGTGATGACGGTGGAGACAAGGAGAAAGCAAGAAGATCAAAAGAACGTGACCTCATTTCAAAAGAAACCGTTTTGTCTGGCAAAGAGTCTTGTGAGCCTGGTGAGAAATTGCGGCAAACTTCCTCTCTCAAGTCTGACACTGAATGTAGCTCTAACAATCTTTCTTCCTTAGCTATTGCAGATAGACGCCAAGATACAAAGGACAAGACTAAAACCACTGAGAAAGAGCATTACCGAAGCAAGAGGGAACATGCTCCTAGTGAAGAGAAGGAGAGTCAAAAAGCAGGTCCTTCCAGCAAGAGGAGGTGTTCTCAGAGCGTGGAATTTGTTGAGCAAAAGAGTCACAAGCAGGAGTACTGGGAGGGAAGCAGGTACAGATCTTTCCCTCGTGAAAGAAACAGCCCTGAGAATGGCAGAAGAGCAGTCAAATATTCAAAGTACAGATCTGGCAGCGGAGGAAGATCAGAACAAGGTAGCAATAGGTACTACCGATCCAAAGGGGAAAGAAGTTGGAGCAGAGAAAGATACTATCGAGACGAAGCACGGAGATGGGAAAGATGTGGCTATTACAAGGATTACTATTCACCTCATGCGACAGGAGACAGTAGAGAGAGAAAGTTCTCTCACGGCGATTCAGCCTTTGACAGATGGACTGCAACTTACTACAGCAGGTCACATAAGCATTATCATTACAAAAGCGGATGGCCTCACGGTTCCCTCTTGAGAGAGGAAGATGTACGTCGCTTTAGCACACCCCGAGCAGACTTGCATCGTTGCTCGGTACCTCAGCAACATTCCAGAAGACATTCTCGTGAAAGACATGCGCTTCCACCTGTGTCAGCTCATTTGGAGAACTGTTTCCAGAAAAATGAAACAGAAGGAAACAGAAAAAGAAAATATACCCGTGCAGAAGGTAGTGAAAGTGAAATAGAAAGGAAAGACAGAAAGATAGAAAAGGAGCTTTTAGGTGGTGAAAAAAATGCAAAAATATCACAAGTTCTGGAAGAAACAGAAGTCTAAGGATAAAGATGGAGAGAAGGATTCCAAGTAAGCAAGGATTCCAGCATACTCCGCATTTTTTATTCTAATTCTTTTCTGGGTGCTTCTCATGTCTTCCTTTTTTTTTTTTTTTTTTTTTTTTTTTTTTTTTTTTTTTTTTTTTTCTGGTAGTTTCTAAGTTCTTTAGATAGCACCAGCTGGCTGGGGATCATGTTGTTAGGTTGATCAGTGAAGACAGGAAAGCTCTTGCTGAATTGTGTCAGAGCACTAGCTTTGGACCACATAGTTCGAATCACATCCGTACACCATTCCAGATTAGGTTAAAAGATTTTTTCTGCTTGCACATATTCCAGAGCTAGCCGTTGTTAATGATCTGTGTACAAACCAGGACCTATGGTCCTTCAATCTGACGGCTTAAGTTTGCTGCATCTAAAGTAAGTTGCGTGTGCACAAAGCACCACAAAATAGCTGACATGCTGCAAATCATCACCTGTGGTAAAATAAATCAAGTTTCATATAGGCAACAAGTGCCACATCTTTTTTTCCCTTTTTAACTTGCATGTTTCTTTCAGACTTCATGATTTGTGTTTCTGTGCGCTCCGCTTTGACAATGCCAATCGCAAGCGTAAGAAAAAGAAGAAAAAGGAGAAGAAAAAGAAGAAAAAGGAGAAACACCAGGAAAGCAAAAGGCTCCTTGGAACACTTGGATCCTCGTTTCCAGAAGATAACGCGGGAGAAGAAGGAAGAATGCCATCCTCCAGATGGCTCTTCATGTCAGTAATGCAGAAGTGAGAGCAGTAAACAACCTTACAAGGAAGGGAAGACTTCCAGTGCAGGCGAAAGCAAGAAATACTGCTCCATCGCATCCAACGACTATACTAAAGGTAAGCGGCCGCAGCGTGTGTGAGGAATTCCTTTTATATTAATCTCGAGATTATTTCAAACAGTCTTGAAGTGCTTGATGACTTAACAGTCTGCAGATTTATTATCAAATCAAAAAAAAACCCCACTTGGTAGACTATTTTTTTCCCAGTTTTGAATGGCCACTAGGAAAGAAGGCCTGAAATAAAGAGGTTAAAGGCAAATGGTTTTCACAGAATCACAGAATTTTCTAGGTTGGAGGAGACCTCAAGGTCGTCGAGTCCAACCTCTGACCTAACGCTAACAGTCCCCACTAAACCATTTCCCTAAGCTCTATTTTCATTTGGTTTGATGATGAAGTGGCAAACAAGAGGAAGAGTTGCAAGCTCCCTTCTTAAATTCAGTCCAGCCAAGTAGGAAAAGTAAATGTGGACGGACAGCTGTATCTTGGCAAAGAAGATAGTAGGGAGCAAGGAGGTTTAGCAGTCAAGATGGAAGGTGATGCCATGAGGCGTAGAGGCTAGTAATGTTCTAATGAACATGGCCAAGTCTTGCGCTGGGCAGCCTGCTTGGGTCCAAAGCCTGCAGTCCTCCCCAAGATGTCGGCGAGGGGCTGGTGAGCCGTTGGGACGGAACCCCCGTTGCCCGGGTTCCCCAAGCAACCGCCCCACTCTCCAGCCACCATGGCAGGTCCAGCAGCCGGCTCCCGCTCCTCCCGGGGCTGCGGCCCTGCTGGCGAGCCCAGCGCCCCAGAGCTCAGCCCAGCGGCCTTTTTCCCACAGAGGGTTTCCCCAGACGGCTTCCGCGGCTTGCGCAGACGCAAAACTCCCCCTTCGTCGTCCCAGCCGTGCCGCCAACGGTGGCTGCCTGGCTGCTGCCCTCCCTCCCCGGAGCGACGGCGCTGCCCTTGCAGCCCCCGCAGGTACCCACCCTCCCCTCCGCGCTGCCCCAGGCCACCGTCTGGCACGTGGTGCCGGGGGTCCAGGGGCAGGTGCTGCAGCTCCCCGCCGGGGTGCAGCTGCCACCTGGGGGGCACCTCCCAGCCCAGGGGCACCACCTGCAGCTTGGGCAGCTCCCCGCCGGGGGGCAGCTCCCTGCTGTGGGGCAGCTCCCCGCCGTGGGGCACCAGCTGCAGCTGGTGCAGCTCCCCGCTGTGGGGCAAAACCTGCAGCTGGTGCAGCTCCCCGCTGTGGAGCAAAACCTGCAGCTGGTGCAGCTCCCAACCATGGGGCACCAGCTGCAGCTGGTGCAGCTCCCCGCCGGGGGGCAGCTCCCCCACACCGCTCCTCCCTGTGCCCCCTGTGTCCATCAGTGGGGACAGCCCATGGTGACGGGGACACTGGTACCCCACCATGCGCTGGGGCTGGGGCCCAGGGCCGTGCTCCATGGGGAGCTCATGCACCCCGCAGGCACCTGCCTGTTGCAGGCCCCCGCCCAGCGCAACCCCCCGCCACCCCTCGTCCCGGGGCCTCCGCTGCGGGGGCAGGCGCTCCCCACGCCCCGCACCCTGAGCAGCAGCCGGGGGCAGCTGCCGGAGCCCTGCTTGCACGCCGTGGGGCTCAGCGAGGACCAGGGGCCCCCGCTGCCCGGCCCCACTGCCCCCAAGCCTGCCCAGGCTCCAAGGACCGCCAGCACCCAGACGGCGACGCCTGACGGTGAGTTTGGGGCTGGCACAGCCGGCCGCTGGGCGCCCCACACCCAGGGGCCATGGGAAAGCTGACATCGCCCGTCTTGGGGGATTTTCTTGCTTCGTCCTCAGCGGCGACAGCCCCGCAGGTGCCTGAGGAGCCCCCGCAGCTGCCCGAGCTGGGCCCTGATGCCTTTGCCGAGGCCTTTCCAGAGCTGGCAGGGGACAGCCAGCAGCTGCAGCACATGCAGGACGAGCTCCTGGCCGACCTGGACATCCCCATCCCCGGCATGGAGGAGCTGCTCAGCTGGCTCGATGCCGTGGAGCCCCAGGACGCCTTCCCCGATTTGCCCAGCAGTCCTGCCCTCAGCCGCTTCCTCTCGCAGCTGCCCGACCTCTGCGAGGACATCGAGGAGCCGAGCACGCAGGGACTGGAAGCCACAGGAGCCCTCGGTGAGGTCCCCTCAACCCCTGGGCTGCGCCCCGAGAAGCTTGAGGGTGGGCTGTCGCTGCAGTCCCCCGTCGTGCCAGCAGTGAGCCCCCCGCTCAGCCCTGCAGCCAGTCCCCTGCCCAGTGCGCTTAGGAGCCCCCTACCCAGTCCACCCCTGAGTTCCCCCAGGAGCCTCCCTGACACCCAGCTCCTCAGTGCCCTTAGTAGACCCCTGCCCCAACCCCCCCAGCGTTCCCTCAAGACCCGCCCCAACCCCAAGGTCCCCAGTGCCCTTAGTAGACCCCAGCCCAAATCCCCCCCGAGTTCTCCCAAGAAACGCCCCAACCCCAAGGGCCGCAGTGCCCTTAGTAGACCCCAGCCCAAATCCCCCCCGAGTTCCCCCAAGAAACGCCCCAACCCCAAGGGCCGCAGTGCCCTTCGTAGACCCCAGCCCAAATCCCCCCCGAGTTCTCCCAAGAAACGCCCCAACCCCAAGGGCCGCAGTGACCATAGGAGACCCCTGCCCAAACGCCCCCTGGGTCCCCTCAAGAGTCCCCCGCCTGCCCCTGCGTCCACCGGCACCAAGCGGGGGGCCAAGCGCCCTGCGCCCAGCAGCACCCCCGGGACAGCGCAGAGCTGCCAGCACAGGAGGCCGACGACGGAGAACCCCCCTGGCAAGGAGAGGAAGACGCTGCTGGGCCAGGCTGGCCAAGGCCGCAAGAGACCGTGCCAGGGGAAGACGGCTGGCAGCAGCACGGTGGCTGGCAGCAGCAGGGAAGCAGGCAGCAGCGCGCAGCAGCTGGCGATCAACAGCACCACGGCACCCAGCAAGAGAGCGCGAAGCCCGGGGGCTGCAGGGGGGCAAGGAGCAGCGGCGCCACCTCCCCGCAGAGCGCGGCTGCTGCCGGAGACTCCGAGTGGGGAGCCCCGTGCCGTGCGGCCCCAGGACAGGCTCTGTCCCCAGGCCAGCGGGGCCAGGACGCTGCAGCGCCAGCAGCCGGGGACAAAGACCCCCAGCGAGACTTTGCAGCCGCTGGGGGCCAGGGCCAAGGCGCTGGGGCCAGCGTGCCAGCTGGCCTGTGTGCAGCCGCAGCCCACCTCCAGCAGCCCCAGCAGCATGCCCAGCGCCCCGCCGACAGTGCCAGGCTCCAGCTACCCGTGACCGACCTCGGGCTTCTCCTCGACGGCCCCCGCAGCACCCAGGCAGGCACAGAGACCTCTGCAGGCACCTGCTCCAGCTTCAGCCACGCTCCTCAGCCCTTGCCCCTCTCGCTTGCCCTCTCCCCTCTCTCGTGCTGGAGCTAGGGGATGGGCTTGCCACTCACAGCGATGGCAACAGCGCCAATGGCAAATGCGCGCGCGCCTCACCCAGGAAGGTGGCAATGGCAAGCTGGGGAGATGCTGGCAGCAGCTGGGCTGGGAAAGCTTGGCCATGGCAACTGCTGCTTGGGACACCAAAGGGCTGAGAGACAAGACTTGCTTCTTCTTTCGGGGCATTACTCTTCCTTCCTGCCTTCTGGATCAAATTCCTCTCCTTAGGTGGTCACTCAGCAAGGCCTCTGCCTGCAGAGCACTTCTTCTTGCACTGGCATGCCAAGGGGATAAGAACTGGGAGGTCTTTGGGATAGCAAATGATCAGTGGGATGGGAAGTGATGATGGGGATAGCAATTCATTGGAATGGGAAAAATGGGTTTTATTTGTATTAAATTTAAATTTTTAAATTTTCATTTAATTTATTGGTTTTCTTATTTATTTAAT
>NW_028181429.1:490000-575000 GCF_964211825.1 Aythya ferina
TGATGAGGAGGAAGTGGTGGAGGAGGACGTGCTGGAGGTATCATAGAATCACAATTGTTAGAGGAGACCTTCACATTTGTCCGGTCTAGTCATCACTGTACTACCAATGTCACCCAATAAACCATGTTCCTAAGCACCAGCTCCAACCTGTCCTTGAACACCCTGCTCCTCTGGGGCGTCCTCCACAGGTCGCAGCCTCCTCTAGGGCAGATCCACCTGCTCCACCGGGGGCTCCTCCAGCCACAGGGGGGCTGCAGCGTGGAGATCTGCTCCACGGGGGACCCATGGGCTGCAGGGGGACAGCCTGCTCCACCAGGGGCCTCTCCCTGCACAGGCCGCAGGGGAACTGCTGCTGTGAGCCTGGAGCACCTCCTGCCTCCTGCTGCACGGACCTTGGGGGCTGCACAGAGCTTTCTCACTCCTCCCTGAGCCAGACGCTGCTGGGCAGCAGCTTTTGTTCCCTTTCTTAGATGGGCTCTCCCCCAGGCGCAAACATCATCCTTTTGCTCTGCGTTCTGGGCAGCAGCGGGTGGGTCCCTCTTGGAAGGAGCCTCCTGGAAGCGGCCCTGAGCTCCCATGGGGCAGCTGCTGCATTCTCCTCACAGAGGACACCCCTGCAGCCCCCCGCTCCCACAGCCTGGCCACGCAAACCCAAGCCAAGACACCGAGCGAGCCTCCCTGATTGCCAGCCAGCAGCTGGCTCAGCCTGGGACCCCAGGCCAGTGCCCACAAGACTCTCCTGGGCCTTGAAAAGCAAGCCTTGTGGGGACGGAGCACCCACAAAGAACGGACTCACACAACAGGACTCCTTGCCAACACTGCCTCACAGACACCTGGGCCTTGAGCGGGTAGCTCACCTTGAGCGAGCTCATTTCCTTCCCAGTAGCTGAAATGTGCCCTTTCGGGGGCATTTGGGGGCTACAGCGTGCTGCTGAGAGGGTTGTTGGAGCTCCTGCAGGGCAGTGCTTCCACTAAGGCAAGGCCTTTTCTGCATCTTCTACTGCCCTGCAAGCGAGGATGCTTGGGGCACACAAGAAGCTGGCAGGGGACACAGCTGCAGGGATTGCAGGGATTCCTAAAGTCATAGCCAAATACAAGAAAGACAGGAGGACGTGATGCTTCCGAGAGAAAGGAGCTCGCTTTGGGGTCCAAATCCATCCCTTTTTCAGGAAAGCAAGAGATGCTGTGCATTTCTCTCGTCCCCCTGAGACAGCCACTGGGTGACGATGGTGCCAAGTGTCTGGAAAGAGACCTTGCTTTCTCAGGCCCAGGTGTCCAGCTGCACACCAAGGCCGTCCCTGGCTTCCAGGCGCAGTTGCCAGGCCCAAGGCCGAGCTCCCCTGCGAACCCCCAGCCCAGCAGACCTTGCTCCTGGCATTGTGGAGCAGCCATTTCACGGCAGCCTTTTCTCCTGGCAGTCAGCTTAGCGCCGAAAGCTCTGTCACCGGGACACCCGAGAGCCGTGGCAGCTCAGCAGAGAGTCACTGTCAGCCTTGGAGCTCACAAAGGTGGGTGGCCGCAAGTGCCCTGAGCGTCCAGCTCGCAATGAGGACTGCTGTGGCACTCAAATTGTCACCTGTTTGCTGCGATGCTGGGATACCTGCTCTGGTAGCCTGGCATCAGAGGCCAGGGAAGCCAAGCAGCTGGGATCCTTCTCTGAGGCAGGGGACACTGAGAGTGGAAATGGAAATGGGGCACAAGCCCTCCGCCTCTCAAAGGAACCCCTCAGATGTTTAGGTATAGTAAACTTATGTATATCTGTGTGACTCTAGACCACAACATGTTAGTGTTCTGGTTTGTCCACTGCTTTGTTGTGGGGGCTTTGAGTTGGCCTCTACTCTTTAGGTGAATGCTGACTTCATATCTATGGTGCACTTTATTCTTAAAATGGGAAGTTTCTACCAATTTCCTGTCCAAAGTTCCTCATAAGCCAACTGCAATCATCATTTCAGATGTATCTCCCAACTTACACATTTCCTAATTCTCCTTGATATTTACTCAAGAAATGCATTTTCACAGAGACATCATATTTTTCTCTCAACTGGCATCTGGCTGAGCAGAATGATGTCCTTTAATTCCCTTCCACACAATAGGCAACTTGTTCCTTCTGTCTTCTGAACACTTCCTCCTAAGTTCAATGTGAATACAAGTGGCAGAATTTTGCCTCATGTCTTATATGTGTGGCAGGGCTGCCCTGTCAGGTGTATTTATACTGGAGAAAAAAAAAAAAAAAAAAAAGAATAGCCATACATACCATATAACCACTTAACTTTTTCAGTTCTTCTGTTAACAGTGCATGAACATGGGGTTTTGTTGTTTTATTGTTTGTTTTAAACTCCTGACTGCCATATAGCAAACATGACAAAAAAAAAAAAAAAAAACAAAAAAAAAAAAACACCCTTTGTTGAGAATCTCTAAGCATGGCTCTACTTTGTATTATCAAATGTCACTTCACCTGAACCATTTCAATCACAAGGGATATCCTTCTGTCAGGCTCGGTAGTACTTCCCAACTTTACGTCACCTGGAAATCTCAAAGCTCATATGTAATTTTTAGTCTTCGGCCACCATATCCGTACTGAACATACCTAAATTTGAAGTCATCTCTGCTCTGAATAGGAGGTTGGGTTTTCAGAGCTCCCTTCCAGCCTACATTTCTCCATGAGTCTTTGCCTCCTTAGCAGCTGCAGTTTCAGAACTGTCTCTGAGAATCACTACAGGTAACCTCTCCTTTGCCGGTAATTCCCTCTTCGAACAGTGTGAACAATTGCAAACTCCCTTGATTCACTTGCAGCCCCAAAGCCCAAATCCATAGATAAGGTATCAGAAGCTCACAGAAAGTGAAATAGATGTAGTTCATCCCCTGTGTAGGGGAACACTGGTCCTACAAAGGCAAGCTACTAAATTCTCTGGAAACAAATTAGCTTTAATAAATTATCTTGTAAATTCCACATTACCCGCTACTTCCCTAGTCTTATCTCTTCTTGCTACAAAACTTTGCCCAGCGTTGATGTCAAACTAACAGGCCTGCACTTGTCTGGATCACTCTTTACATTCTCCTGGACAGAAGTATATTTGTTACTCTCCCATTCTGGGGACTATCCCTCTATCCCTGATTTGCACAGTTGTGATGTATTTTTCCTACTTGAGTTGTTGTTCTGTGTGCCAATGCTGTTAATAGGCTAGGTAGATATCAGCTTGTCATTTTTCACTTGAATCACTGTAGATTTTTATTTCACCTCAGATGATGTTGTGCCTAGTGCCCTACCCTCATTTGCAATGGGAATCCTGTCACTGCCCTTAATATCACATTGTTGTTGCTGTTAGATGCAGGAAATAAGATTTGCAGCATTTGAGACATCATTAACTTTTGATCTATTTTTGCCTCGAGTATGCAACTGTCCTAATTTGTTCTCTTTGTTCCCCCTGGGTTCTGTGGCTTAAGTATCATTTACTATTATTGTTTAATTTCCTATGTGAAGGAGGTTTTGGGTCATTCGTACTTTATTTTTGCAGTTTTTAACCTCTGAAATGTACCTTTTCTCATTGCTTTTTTCCCATCTGAATTTTGAATTTTAACTCTGCCTTCTCTGCACTCCAGTCCCAGAGATGCTTAGTCAGACTCAATGATTCATTTCCTTAGATTTCAAAGTTTGCATTTGTAAGCCTCAAAAATTTCATTCTAAGCCTGGTTTTGTTTTATGTTTTGTTTTATCAGTTTTATGGTATGATAAGCTTTTGCTTCCACTGAAGGGTAGAAGTCATTATGAATAGTGCCAACAAAACAGAAACATAACAATGAAAATGATATTTGAATTCAGAATAGGTATTTAAAAAGTTCACCTTCTCCAGCACAAATGGGGAAAGTAAAATAAATAAATAAATAAATAGAGCAGTCCTAAATCATCAAAACTGGCCAAAGAATTAGAAGAAGCACTATTTTTCCAAGGCTGCAATGTTTTCCATTCATCTCACTGGGCCAGCAGAGCACTAGAGAGCTGGATGCACTGAACTCCTGGCTCATACCCTAAATGACCTGCAGGAAGATCTTCTTATCTCTGTCCCCCCGTTTCTCCTTTCAATCTCTGTTTTGTCTGTTTGTATCACTAGCTATCAAAGCGCTACTGAGATATGCACGTGCAGCACCCAGCACAACCTTGTTTCAGGCTCCAGTGGGACCTTTAGGCATTACCATCCTATAAACAAGTAACAGTGATAGTGAGCGTAATTACAGTCGTCAAACTATTCCAGCTCCACTTCATTAGCCATGCCCTGAGCTAAATAACATTTTAATCAGTCTGATATGTCACCTGTGGCTTTCTTCACTGTCACTTGCAATCCAGCAAACTCCTTCCTTCATGTTTCTAGATTAGACAGAGGGTTCTTAACTGCAGACATCCACTTCCCTGTTCAGGAAGCAGTGAGACCTTTCATCTTCACCCAGAATTAAGATGATATCCAAGCATCATGAGACACAGCGCGTGTGTCTCCTAGGCCCATCCCATAAGAGCAGGACATTTACCTCACATGAGAAGAAGACTTAATGCAGAGGCAAAGCAAGATACTCGGTGTCAAAGCCATGTCTGGATGATCATTAAAGACAGATCAAAATTACCCAGTACAGGAGGAAAATCTATCATTTGAAGAAGATTATGGTCTCTGATTATTAGTTTCAAAATTAGTTTTTTTCTTTGGATTTCCTCTGAACTTAAACTTAGTTTGGAATGCCTTTGGTTTTGAATAGTTCTGAAATTGTATTACTTCTCCTAAGTAAGTTGATAGTCTGTTCTATTTACGTGAAATTCAAATAATATTGTGAAGGATCTGCCATCACTTTTACTGTGTGCCAGGCCGAGAGCCTTCCTGTACTTAAAGGCAACCTATAGGAAAGCTGGGGAGGGGGTCTTTATCAGGGCCTGGAGTGACAGGACATGGACTAATAGCTTTACACTGAAAAGTTAGATTTCTAATATATGTTAGGAAGAAATTCTTTACTGATAGTACTTCACATCCAGCCACTCCAGCCCCTGGCATGTTCCCTGCAGCCCCTCCAAGCCTGGCACAGGCCCTACAGCTGGCTCCAGGGACGACCCCGTTGCTGTCTCAGGCACCAATACACACAAGGGGAAGGAATGCATGCAGAAGTCATCTCGTTTCGGAAGGGCAGAAAGTCCTCCCAAGAAGGGGAAGGAGCAAGAGGAAGGCGAGGCAGCCTACCCCAAGGTAGGGCCATCCCAGGGCACAGGAGGCTGTTGGAAAGGAGAGCAGAGAGAAAAGCAGCAGGAAGCAGGTGATCCCCATCCCTGGGCGAGCTGCGAGCCATGGGACAAGATTGCAGCTGTCCTCCAGGCGAGCACATTGTCAGCTGGCTGCTGCGCTGCTGGGATAGCAGCTGCGGGAGCCTGGCAGCAGAGGGCAGGGAAGCCAAGCAGCTGGGATCCTTCTCTGGGGAAGGGGGCACTGAGAAAGCGCTTGCAAACAGGGCACAAGCCCTCAGCCTCTGGAGGCGGCGCCTGTCAGGCGTGAAGGAAAGGGATCCCTTCTGGGAAGATGCTGTGGGCTTGCTGAGGCTCGAAGAACAGACGGTGCTGGCTGCTACCAGCGTGCTGCAGCAGCGGCAAGACAGAGCCGTGGTGGTTTTCCTCAGCTGGGCAGCTGAGCTCCAGCACAAGCGCTCTCTCCCTGCCCCTCCTCCAACGCCAAGGGGAGAAAAGAGGCTGGCAAGGGCTCAAGGGCTGCCAGAAGGACAGGGAGATCACTCCACAAGGAGCGTCACGGGCAAAGCAGGCTCAGCACAGCCTGTTCCAGTCCAGCCCGGGGCCTGCTCCTGCGGGGGCTCTCCACAGGCCGCGGCCTCCTCCAGGCCACAGCCACCTGCTCCACCGGGGGCTCCTCCACCCGCAGGGGGGCTGCAGCGTGGAGATCTGCTCCACGGGGGACCCATGGGCTGCAGGGGGACAGCCTGCTCCACCAGGGGCACAGCCTGCTCCACCAGGGGCCTCTCCCTGCACAGGCCGCAGGGGAACTGCTGCTGTGAGCCTGGAGCACCTCCTGCCTCCTGCTGCACGGACCCTGGGGGCTGCACAGAGCTTTCTCACTCCTCCCTGAGCCAGACGCTGCTGGGCAGCAGCTTTTGTTCCCTTTCTTAGATGCAAGATCTTCTTAAATTCAGTCCAGCCAAGTAGGAAAAGTAAATGTGGACAGCTGTATCTTGGCAAAGAAGATAGTAGGGAGCAAGGAGGTTCAGCAGTCAAGATGGAAGGTGATGCCATGAGGCTTACAGGCTAGTAATGTTCTAGTGAAACCCAGCCTTCCTAAAGAAACCTGCCTGACTACTTGATGTGAGTAACAGACTCTGTTCAGCTCTTTCCTAACATAGAAACGGTGCTGACTGCTTCTTCAGAGTAACAGAAGTTCGTGATACTACTGAAATAGTTGTGGTTCAGATGTAGATCTGATTTCTCCTAAGCACACTGAATTCACAACTGTTGATCCTCCAGAGGAGGCTTTGCAATTGAACACCTGGAGAATAGGTAAATTTCCCGCTGTTGTTCTCCTCTCCTCTTGTTTTGTTTTGTTTTGTTTTGTTCCTAGTAGCATAGGCTTAAGACTCTGAAGAAACAGGCTGCTTTTTTTCATTTCCAGCACTGGCTGTTCCTCCTGAGCCCCGCCTTCTATTTTTGCAGTCATAGGATATGTGAATGTAAATTCGTGGAGAGAGGTAGAAAACTCTTTCAACTGGTGTTTTTTCGGCTATGTGGGGAGAAGAAATAGAGTGGCTTTGAATATTCTGGCTCTTATTCAGAGCAGCATGTGGAGGGAGACAGATGCGTTTGCTTTTTTAGTGCAATGGCTTCAGAAGCAAGAGGGGAAAAAGCACTTTCTCTGGGAGCTGAAGAAGGTGTCCTAATCACCGGAGAGGTTTCTAAATGGCATATCTTTGCGAGCGTTCCTGTAGTCCGGAGGTTTTTGTTTGTTTGTTTGACGTTGGAAGGTTTTACTCTTAATATTCACGTCCTTCAGCAGAAGTGAGAAATGTGATTTTATTTTGTGCAGTGTCGTGGACCCTCCGAAATCTCCTGGGAACGATGAATACCTCGCCCAGTACCAATGTGATGACGGTGGAGACAAGGAGAAAGCAAGAAGATCAAAAGAACGTGACCTCATTTCAAAAGAAACCGTTTTGTCCGGCAAAGAGTCTTGTGAGCCTGGTGAGAAATTGCGGCATACTTCCTCTCTCGAGTCTGACACTGAATGTAGCTCTAAAAACCTTTCCTCCTCAGCTGTTACAGAGAGATGCCAAGATACAAAGGACAAGACTAAAACCACTGAGAAAGAGCATTACCAAAGCAAGAGGGAACATGCTCCTAGTGAAGAGAAGGAGAGTCAAAAAGCAGGTCCTTCCAGCAAGAGAAGGATAAAGTTGAATACAAAGAATACAAACTTGAGCTCCTGATTGGCTTCATGCTGAACTCTGTGCTGTTCTTGTCCTAATCTTGGTCTCTCCATAGATAATGTGGTTTAAATCCAAATAGAATCGTGCGATGAGGAAGATCTCACTGCAACAAATTCAACATCTAAAATCAAAGTTGACATTTTCCGTGATTTTCTTCCTGAGCAGAAGTGTGCGGTACTCCTTTTATATTAACGTAGAGATTATTTCAAACAGTCTTGAAGTGCTTGATGACTTAACAGTCTGCAGATTTATTATCAAATCAAAAAAACCCCGACTTGGTAGACTATTTTTTTCCCAGTTTTGAATGACCACTAGGAAGAAGGTTATTCCGGCATCAAGAAAGTCATGTGGAATGTAACAAAATTTACTGAACCAGTAAGTAAAACTTATATTTTTCTATTTGTTCCATTGTTTCAACTCTTCTGACCCTTCTGGACGGCATAGATAACAGAGGGGAGATCGTGGTAATCGGAGCTACTAACAGACTGGATTCTATAGATCCTGCTTTACGAAGACCAGGACGCTTTGGCAGACACTTCCTCTTCAACTTGCCAAATAAAGAGGTGAGAACTTAAATTCAACGTTAGTGCTACCATGGCAAAGTCCAACTTTATAGGAAAAAAAAAAAATATTGACAACTTGAACAAAAGAGTGATACGTGGAGACACTGCGTTGTTCCATGGAGGACAAATCTGGTACTGGATATATATGGTCAGGATGATACCACCAAGTAGTTAGTTCTATAATCAAACCTTTCATTCCCAAAGTTGTACCTGTTTGCTTTATTATTTAGTCCACTTGGGTGTTTTCATCATGAAGTTGTGTTTTTGGTCTCAATCCTTCACTTATGAATGAATAGGGGACGTGTTTGCATTTGATTGTGCCCCTGCTCGGTGGTAGTAGTTTGAGTCATAATTCTTTTCTTCTTTATAGTAATTGTAGCAATTGGAAGCATTGTGCCAGAAGTGCTTTCTGTGAATTTACTGACTGGAAAGCAAATGTGATGAAGTAATGAGACTGTCCCAATGAAAGCTTGCTAAGTTTTAGAGAAGTTTTTTGGACAGCAAAGAAATGTTTCTGGATAAATTTTTCATTACAGTATTTTCCTCTGGGTCCTTAGGTCTCGTAGTTTGGAAACTTGTTATTGAAGCTATAAATGCCTTTTCTTTCACTGTAGGTTCCTAGAAAAAGTTCAGTATAACAAATAAGAAATATTCAATTTCCTGGTTGACAATGCAGAGTGTATATTAAATAACTGTAAAATACTTGAAAGTTGAGCAAGTAAGAAAAGTGTATTAGTAGATGAGGGGTTTTGAGGGAGGACTGTTTTGTTTTTTGTTGTTTGTTTGTTTGCCTTTTGGTTTGTTTGTTTCTTGTTGGTATTTTTAAGGAAAACTTGGGACAAACTAAAATGCAATGATTTTGCTTCCAGGCTAGAAAAGAAATTGTCAAGATTCATACTCGTGACTGGACCCCTCAGCCACCGGACATGTTGCTTGATGAACTAGCTGAGAAATGCATTGGTAAGACTGAAACAGAAACGGATTCTTGCTTGTGACCAAGTTGTAAAGAACCTTAGCTTGTACCAGGCAGTACCCATGCTCTTGTGCCTTGTTGCACAACTAGTCAACGAGGCAGCTGGCACGCCTTCATAGCAATCTGTGTGAGATCCTTTCATCTATTTACTCTTTGTTGTCGTTCCTCTTGTTGTCTGAGAACATTAAGTGGTTCTGGGGCATCTTCCTCAAGAGTATAGTTTTTGATGAGGAGTCTGCTTCAGCTGCATAAGTGCAGGATATCAGGCAGTGAGCAACATGAAACATCCTTGCAGAGCGGTAGCACTTTGAATTCCCTGTTATGCTGTTTGGTTTTGGCATTACAAATTCTTTAAATGTTGCATGTTGTAAACCTGGGCCTTGACTGATGTAACGTTTGATTTTTGTTTGTTAGGAGACTGTGGTGCAGATATCAAATCCCTCTGTACTGAAGCTGCGCTGTGCTCTCTACGCCAATGCTATCCTCAGATTTATGCAAGTAGGGAGAAGTTGCTACTAGACGTTAATTCTATTAAAATAAAAGCAAAGGACTTTTTCATGGCTATGAAGAAGGTTGTTCCAGCTTCAAACCGGATCAAGGCTTCACCCGTACAAGCACTATCACCCATTTTCAAGCCACTTTTTCAAAGATCAGTAGAGAATATTTTACAAGTTGTGCAGAAGATCTTCCCGCATGCACAGCTTGCACTAAAGGAGGACCGACAGCAAGGTATAACCACAGCATCCACTTCTTTATAATTCTGCTAAAGCAAAAACTTGTGGTTTGTGCAATCAACTTATAGCTTTCAGACATAATGGTGGTAGAATTTTATTATTTGCATGTGCATGTCTTTTTTTTGGGCAAGTCTGGAATACAACACATAGGTTTTATTGTGGATTCGAAACTGAAATGCCAAATGGAAGCTCTGAATGACTCAATACACAGTAAAGGACGATGCGTTCTCTACTGAAGCATCCTGCTTCTGACGGCAGCTAAGATAATTAGCATTTGTAGAGGTTGACTTGAGGTTTGAAGTATAAGGCACCTATTTTTCTTTAAAAAATCAAAACTCAGATCTTTGGAGGGGAAGCATTTCTAGGTCAATGTTTCTAATTCCTTTCTGAAGAATGTCAGGACCAGGATACAAGTATAACTGGTCTAAGCTAAATATTGTTTTAGCTATCATCCTTTTTAACCAGTCTCCTAATTTAAACGTTTGTGGATCGTACTATACACGTGCACATGAGATCAATTAGCATTGATATTTACTAGATGAATGGAATTCTGTGGCCATCACATCCTTTATCCCCATGCTTTCATTGTGGGAACCTCCTCCAGAAAGAAATGGTCTTGTTTGTTTGTTTGTTTGTTTTTTTAGCTATTTAGCAACTGCAGAAATTGTTCGTAATCTCCTTTATTCTAAGGGGGAGAAAAAAATCACCAAGAGTAGCGTACCTTATACATACACATCAGTGGTACTTAGTAGAGCTTTGTAGGGCCTTGTGCCATCTCCTTAGATCTGTGGTGGGCTGAACTCTAGGAAATAGCTTTCAGTGTGTGCTCTCAAATGAAGAAAGGGTTTTGGCACTGATTTAGAAGCTGTATTAATGGAAGAGAAAGAGACAAAGGCTATTCAGGAAAGTTAACAAACCTCTTTTGCCTTTCAGAGCATTTCAATCCTATTTTACAAGATGATAAGTTTGACAGTGATGACGATGCATCCTTGGTTTCTGGAGATGAATTAAAAGATGGAATGCCTAACGGACCAGAGAAAAAATGCCTCTGTTTCAACAGGTAAAGAAAGATAGATCCCTGTTATGTTTAAATTCTCAGGTCTGCTGAGTCTTTGTAAACAGTTCCAGCTGTTAAAAGTGCGAGGGGTGGTAGACGAAGGGGCAACATCAAGTTTGTGTGTTGAAGGGGTGCTTGGTATTCACAAGAAGAAAGGGTGGAGGGACTAAAGTTGTAATGAAGTTGCTCTGAATGACCAAATTGAAAAGCCCAGGCTTCTCTTCGTAAGCCAAAGTGATCCGTAGACTACCAGAACACGTTGACTTAATCCATGGCATTCTTTGAAAGACTCAAGACCACATAAATGTGCTGTCTGTCCTTTTAGCTAAAAATAGCCCAACTTTATGGGTTTGTGTTGCCACCTTTTGCCCTTCTGTTTTCCAGGATTGTTAAACCAGTAGTGAATTATGTAGCAGAAAGAAAACTGAGAAATGGCTTGTTAAAACACCTTGAGAAAAATGTGAATGGTGTCTTTATTTGTTAAGCCACCAAGTTGTGTTAATCTTGTGCTATTTTAGTATGGAAGTCATGCAAGCCCACAGTTGGAAAGTTAGATCATGTTGTCACAGCTGGATCAGTTATTTTTCTCAGTTTCTATTGCTGTGCTGTCCAGAAGATTTTCTGTCCTCTAGAGCAAGGCTAAGTCTCTAGCATCTTTGATTTAAGCCAGCAGAGGTACAGCCTGATTGTAGTGGGGAAACAAATGGTCCTCACCAATTTATTTTTAAATAAAAATAAATTTATAATAAAGTATATAATAAATATATAATAAATAATAAATTTATAATAAAGTAAAGCAAGATTGCAGGGATATTAATTTGCAGTCTTGGTTTAGTAAAGAATAGGAAACACAAGGGAAGAAGGTGAAACAATTGGAATGAGTGAATAACTTAACTGGAAATCTTACATGTATTTAATGTACCGCTGCCATTTGGATTATTTGGGGAGGGAAAAGAAAGTCTATAGGAAAATTACTTGGAACATCTGTGTGTCTATTCAGCACCTCATTTATAAGCTTGTTTTCTTAACTCTTGTTCTAGGAGTGCTTTCTGCGAACCAACATCATGCCAGCCCCGTCTGCTAATAGTAGGAAAAGAAGGGTACGGCCAGGTTTCTTACGTGGCACCCGTGGTGTTGCACGCTTTGGAGAAGTTTCCCATTCACACCCTGGACCTTTGTGTTCTGCTTACAAACGTTGCATCGCCAGAAGAAATCTGCGGACAGGTACCTTTTTTTCTTTTTCTTCTCATCGGATTCACTGACTGTATGTAAAGGATCAATCGAGTTGCAAGTAAGGTGAGCAAAATTCATTGGTAATGGAGGTGGCCTTGTTTTAATGTGCTGGGATGTTTGCTTCTGTCTGAAAATCCCCTTTTCATTTAGACAGCACCACAAACAATCTGGATGTTGTACATGTCCACATTTTCCATACCCAATTTTACAGTGAGGCTGTTGCTAGCAGCTCAGGAAGCTGGGCGGTGTTGCTAATAAACATCTCTTTGTGGAAAGAAATGCTGCTCATGTCACTGGGATCCAGAAAGTAGTTCTCATTGCCTCCTAAGACTGTGTGCTCCCGGTAGATGGCTCTGTATCAGACTGCATGTCGGCTACTTTTTGTAGGCTTCTTCTAAATTATATTAGTAAGGCAACCAAGGTTTGGGGCTTCTGTTTATTTTGTTTTCGCACGGACATACACAACTTGTGCTGTTGCAGTATGTGCACTAAAAGCATTAACATTCAGAAAACACTTCATTTGCACGGTGATGTGGTTTTAACTAGAAAAAATGAACAGATTTGGTGCTTTTACTTTTAGGCAGGAAATCCATTTTCTTGTTTGGCGTCACTACCTTAAAATACTTTTACCTTTAGTGGAAACGTTTGAGAGCCATACAAGTAAGGACAGACATGTTACACGACTGAATACTGATGTGTCCCTTAAGCGGGACATTTCCTTTCTTTGTTATGCGATGATTGTGGCTGTGGCCATATAGCTACGGTGTCTAGCCACTGCCTGAATATATCCTTCCCATCTTCTGACTAGAGTTCTCCGAATACTGATAATCTGAAAGGGTGCACAGAGAAATTCCTTATGTGAAAGGATGCTTGCCACTCTGTTCACATAGTTTCATTTCATGGGGCAGTCAGATGGCTATGTAGCTATGTATTAAGAGGTTCTTGTACGTGTTTTAGTTTTCTTACGCAAGCTTTCCTTTTCACTAGCTGATCCGAAATGCTCAGAAGACAACACCAAGCACAATTTATGTCCCAGATATCCATTTATGGTGGGACAACGCTGGACCTGCCTTGAAACTTACTTTTCTAACTCTACTACGTAACATTCCAGCATTTTTGCCAGTTTTGCTGCTTGCTCCGTCTGATGTACGTCACTAGATCTCCCAGAAGAGGTATTTGTCAATACCTTCCTTACTATTTCTTCAGTGTCTTGTAATTTATGAATGCTTTCAGCATCAAAATGCTGTGCTTTCTTAAATGCATGCTGTTATTACTCAGGCACCCTAACAAATCACTTAAAATTTGCTTAGATAAAAAAATACTGTGAAAGCATCTGCTTAAGTTTTTTTCTGAGTCAAGCAAGTGACTTTCACCCCCTTCTCACACATGCAAATAATAAATTAATACAATAATTCTGGTGGCTACAAAGTGGTTCAGTCAAGAATATGCAGTGCTTGAAATGACAAGAGGAGGTTTTTACTGAAGAGATTTCTTCTGACAGTCTGCCATTCCATGCTATGTTGGGTAAACTGCTAATAATGCAATTTAGTAGAGAATTGAAACACTTTGATTAAAAAAAAATAAGTAAATCAGTTTCTTTCTTCATATAGGCCAAAGCTTTCCAAGCTGGAAAGCTGAGTTCCAATTTCTGCTAAAGTAACTTTGGAATCGAATTCTAGTTGTAGTCCTAAATAAACTGTAGTAAAAGTAGGTGCAGAACTTCATTGACTTCTGAGAGTTTACATTAAGGGAAGGTGCCCAAAACAGGACCACGCTGTTGTCATTCTGATGATTTGGTCTCAGTCACTGGGGGAAGAGAACGGGTCTTACCTAGACGTGTTTATTATCAACTGCTTTGAAAGTGCTTGAGTTCCCACAGAAGTTTTTGTACAGGCTGTAAATTCCTTCTAAAATAAGTAGTGAAATTCCTCACCTACCTTTTAATACTAGAACTTGAAAATGGAGGAAGACGTAGAGGTACTAGCTACTTCAGACACCTTTTGGTAGAGAAATAAAAACTCAGCAAAAAGCCCTCACTTGTCTGCTGAAGCCTGTCTCTTCCCTCGATAGCCATAAAGGTTCTAAGTAAAGGCTGCAGCAAGACAAGTAAATACAAAGGAGGCGCTGTTGGATGTGGTGAAAGCCATTACTTTACCAGTGTAGCGTACAATCCCTTCAGCGAGCTTTAATTCTACAGGTGATTCTTAAAGGTGATATTTGAATTTGCCGTGCCAGCCTCTGAAAATGTAGCGTTTTAAGGCCAGGATGATAACTTTTTTCAGTTTGTGTTCTTCAGGTTATTCTTAATTTGAAAAGGTACTCGTCTTTTTGGAATAGAAGATGAGTTTTTTGTGGCTTTAAATCTGAAATGTCTTTCCTCCTTCTGCTTTAGATGCAAAAATTATTTAATAAGGAATTTGGAGAAGTGTGCAATATTGAGTTGCCTGGTAGGGCAGAGAGAGCAGCCTTTTTTTGAGGACCTAATTCTAAATGAAGTGGCTAAGCCTCCCGTAAAGAAAAGAGGTGAGGAGGATATGAGAAGTACATCTAAAACTTTCCTATCGAAGTTACTAGCTCTTTGGGCTTTGCTTTGGTGGTCATTTTCTGTCAGTAATTTGTCATATGCTTGTATTTGAGTACTGTAAATTGGCTAATTTTTCCTGATGAATTGAAGTTGATTGGACATTGGAAGTTGTGCCTGTAGCACCACCAGCTGAGCCTCAGAAGCCACAAGAGGAAGAAGTAGGGATGCTGGAGGAGGAAGAGGAGGATACCTTGCGTGACCTTAGAATTTTCTTGAGGGACGTTACTCACAGACTTGCCACTGACAGACGTTTCAGGGAATTTGCAAAGCCCGTTGACCCACAGAAGGTAAAGTAGTGCTGATCCGTGTGTGTCTGTAACTTCTCAGTGTTCGTACTTCTCAGCGTTTTGGGGAAGGTTCAACTTTGTTTTTAGGGCTGCACTGTAAGGATTTTGCAAGAAGCAGAGGCAGTGCTTTTACTTCTGCTGACTCTCAAATGTGTCTTATGGGATTATTCGCTGAAAGCCCTGGTTTCATTCTAAAAAGCCAGTCCAAATGCCAACACAGTTTGCTCGTGAAAAAGCTTTGACATGTAGGCGTGTCACAGCACTGCAAAGCACAGAGATCTTTCCTTATAATTACAAACAGTATTTACAGGACTACTTGAGTGAAGTCTGAAGCCCTTTCTTGGACTGTCAGTTCCTGTGGGAACAGGAATAGGAGCAGCAGTTTGTAAAACTAAGTTTTGAGATCCTGTTCTCTGTTTCATCTGGAACTCCTCAATAGGAATCAACCATAAGTGCAGTGTGTTTTCTTTTTCCTCCAATTGGCTGCTTAGATGCCTTTTTCTCCTTAATTTATGAGATAAGCCTAAACTAGGGGCGTATATTTCAAAGACAGATGTAACTTGAATATACCTGCGGATCAGCAAAGTCCTCTTGATGTGGGCCTCCACTGGCTTTTCTTCCCCTTTTCTCCTAGGTTCTTGAGCTGTGAAAAATCTAGACAGATACATATGTCCTCATCTGAACTGGTCATTAGTCTCCTCTTCTGGTCTGAGGGAAGAAATGAGCACCTCAGGGCCCAGTTATCTCATTCTAAAGTAGATGCCTGCAATAGGTACTTCACAGGTGCAATTCATGCACCTTTTCCTCAATGTCGACAACAAAGAGAATGCCGGATGGCTTGCTCAGCTTTCACTGTTGTGATTTTCTGAAGCAAAGTGAAATGAATCTCCCACCCTCAGTGTTTCTTCTCTACCATGCACGTGCTTCTGACCTCCCTACTTCTTGTTGTCCTCTCGTGGCCGCTCTAATGAAAAATGAAAAAGCCCTTCCATTTTTGAGAAGCAAACTGGTTAATTTCATCATCTTCTGATGCATCGCAAATGTTCAGAGTTTTTAGGAAGTCGTTTATTTAAAGTCTTCAGAATAATTTTGGTAGACAGTGTGCAAGGTTAAGAAAACCTCTGAATGCTTGTATTTGATCTGCAGGTACCTGACTATGCCACAAGGATTAAAGAGCCGATGGATCTTTCAACAGTTCTGACTCAAATTGACTCGCGCCAGTACCTCGCTGCCGGAGACTAGCTGAAGGACATCGATCTAATCTGTAACAATGCCTTAGAGTACTACCCGGATCAAAGATCTACAGGTGAGGATGTGCTTTTTAGCCCTAGTTTAAAAAATCTGTCAAACGTATAGATGGATAAATGCTGTGTGCGGACAATAGACTTCGGATGGATTAGATGATTTTGGACGTCCAGACTGTAAATATTTTATCATTTTGCTACTTGGGCATGGAATTGTGATATAAGTGTTCCCAAGGAACTAGTGCTTTTGTTTTAATTAACTTCGATGTTGTTATGCTGAAAATATTCACTGAGAGAACCTTTCGGAACCAACCTATGAAGAAAGCAATTTTCTTCTGTGATCAAAAGAGTTTCATTGGTTGGTAGACAACATTCAGTTAAAGTGTGTAAAATTTCAGATCGTCACAGCGCCTATGTTTTGCAAGACACTGCATATTCAATGGTGAGGAACGAAATGGATACAGAGTTTGGACGACTTTGTGAACAAATTAAAGAATCTCGTGAGAAAAGAGGTACGTGCTTTAACGCTAAGGATTTGAAGACTTGTCTCTGCATTTGTAACTGAAAATGCATGACGAAGATCTTTGGTATCTATTCTTTCTTGCAAGGTCGCACCTCTGCAGCGTGTGCTCCATGCGACAACTCCAAGTCACCACAGCAGAACCCTGCTACTGAAGACGAGAAACCAGATGAAGAGAGTAATGAAAATGAGGAGATGCCAGCGGCACCTGTAGATGCCAGTACACCCATTTCTAATGGCAAGTTGCATTTTATTCAGCTGCTCTTGTCATTCATACCTTCTCTGTTCTTGAGGCGCAACAGGTGTCTCTGATGCCTGGCTCTTTATGGCAGAGGTAGTTTGTTTTCAAATTGACTTCCAAATGGGAGAGAGAAATCCAGAGGTCATTCATTCAATATAGCGATGAATTAAAGTTCAAAGAAAGTTGGTTCATTTGATGTACTCTTACTGGAACTTCATTTTGTAAACAGAACGACCCCCCACTCAAGGATATGACAGCTTCCCTCCCGTACTAAAAATGATAGTACTCACCCTTGTAGGAGCAGCAATGTGAAGAAGGTCAAGGGCAGTAAGAAGGGTTCGAAGCTTTGATATAACAAGCCTTTCACTTTTTTTGACAGAGCTCCTAATAAGCATCTTTAGCAAGGTCTGGAGATGGGAGAAAAACTCAAACTAGATTTTAATTCTAGGATGTATAATGTCAAGCTTGACTGTTCCTCTGAACAGTCAATTGAATTTAAATTTTTTTAATTTAAATTAATTAGTTTATTTTTTTTTAATTTAAATTCAACTGAATTTAAAGTTTTGAATTTAAATTCCAATTGAATTTATTGAAAAAAATTCCAATTGAATTTAATGTTTTGTTGTTGTAGTTTTTCACGAAACACTAAGTTTATGTGAAAGGTTTTGCTGCAATATCTTTTTGCCAAGGATATTAAGCTTAAGTTATCCACAAGAAAACGGTGGGGAAAAGGAAGCTTTAGTTTTGAAAGTTTTTTTTTTTTTTTTTTTTTTTTTCTCTCCAGGTTTTTCTTGAGCACAGCAGCGTTTCAGTGTCTGCCTGCCATTAGTTGCCCCACTACCAAGTCAGGAGGGTCAATTAAACTTGCGTGAGGCAGAATTTCTTTATCTGAATCTACGTGGTTCACATAAATATATTCTTGTTTCCTTCTTTCCCTAGGATTATTCTTCTCCCAGTAATGAATGTTTCAACGGACACCGTTGAAGATCAATGAGCAAAAGCATCCTGCGGTGTTCAGTCTCCAGCTTTGAAGAAAGTATGGCGATACTGAGGGGAAATGTCAAGAGAAGACGCTTTTCAAGGTACTGTATTTCTATATGTTCAATCTCTGTTCGATTTGTAGATTGAAAAGCAAGAGAGAAAGCATGTGCAGTGAGTTGTGGCCTGATAAACCTCCGGCTAAAATCAGCAGAGGCCTATGAGCATGCTGATGGCGTACCAGTACCTTAAAACTAGAATCCCTCTTCTCAGTGAAAGTCTTCTGCTTTTCTAAAACAAACCTGTTTTTTTCCCCAACCCCTTTGAGGTGTTGTTGTGGTTTAACCCGGCCGGCAGCTAAACACCACACAGCCCTTCTGCAACCCTCCCACCTCCCTCTCTGGGATGGGGGAGAGAAACGGGACAGTGAAGCCCGCGAGTTGAGATAAAGACAGTTTATTAAGACAGGAAAATAATAATAATGATGATGATGATGATGATAGTACTGCTACTAGTAATGTGTACAAAACAAGTGATGTACAATGCAGTTGCTCACTACCCGCTGACCAGTGCCCAGTGTAACCCCTAGCAGCCCGGCTGCCCCGCCCTATCCATGGTGCAGCGTGTTGCCATAAGGCATAGAATTCTTTGGCCAGTTGGGGTCGGCCATCCTGAGTCTGTCCCCTCGCAGCTGTTGCTGTGCGCCGATTCTGATCGCCAATAGGACAGTGAGACACCGAAAGGTCCTTGGCTTGTTGTAAGTACTGCTCTGCAGCAATTGAAATATCGGGGTGGTATCAGCACTCTTCTAAACATCCTTTCACACATCCTCAGCCAAAACATAGCAACCTACCCGCTACTAGGAGGAGAACTAACGCTGTCCTAACTGAAACCAGGACATGTATCTTTTCCACTTGGGTGCTATTGCTCATAATTTTGAGAATTCAACATGAGCAAGCTAGGAAATGTGGGTACATACAGAACCGCGTGTATATGGCACACAACAGACTTGGGATGTGGATCCTGCGTGAGGCCTACAGGCTTCTCTTTGTATACCATGGAGCACTGGCTTGTAAACATGGTGAAATTTCCCATCCTTGATGGGTCTAATACAACAAGTCTTTTCTCCCTTCTCTGCCCTGTCCTCTTTCTTAATGTAGGCAGTTGAGAAAGCCAAAATTGGAACGAAAAAAAGAATATAACACAGGTAAGTGGCTGTAAGTCCCCGGGATACCTATTTACGCTGGTTACTGAAGAGGATGGCACTTGGTCACTCCATGGCTTTCATTTGGCCCCAAAGCCTTCTGTAGTCAGCTGAATTCACTCCTCAGTGACTTTTCTGTGAAGAGAGGTAGGTGCAAATAGGAGATTTTATGAATTCCTTGGGGAGGGAGCAGTGTGAATTGCAGCTTGGTAGGCACAAAGCAAACTGTTCTAATTGTGCAAAGTAAATCGATACTTGATAAGTTCAAACTTAGTTTTATAGTTGGCAAGCACAAAAGTAAACCTTAGCTGTGATCCTAGCAGCACAGTGGTGTAGCTCTTCCCTTCCCCTTGTCCTCTTAGCTCTTTTAATGACAGTGCAAGCAACCAACCTGTGCCAAAGGGTGCTGTATGGCAAACAATGGGCAGGCTTTTTTCTAAAAAGCACGAGTTTGAGTTATGTGGTGTTTGGGTGTTTCTCTTGAAACGATTCTTCCCTCCTTGAGCTGTTAGATCCTAATGCAGGAAATGGAAGTGCTGCATGCATAAACAGAGTAATCAAACATACACCTCTTAGGAAGAGGCTTGCAATGTCCTAGTGTTTGTTTTGAGCACTGTTAGATACAGTTTGACATGAATGGAGTGAAAACACCTTAGAGAAAGGTGTTGATTGTTCTCACTTTTCCAAGACAGAAATAAGTGGAGTAGATTTCCCTCCTGCATGGAACAAAAGTTGCACGTTTGTTTTTGTCTGACTAGCTTTCAGTCTCTTTAAAAATTTCCCTACAGGTCCCAGTTTTAAGTAGACAGTTTAAACGTGCAGAGCGATAAAGAAGTGGAATGCAGTGGTTGTGACACCAACTTCTGATCTGAAATGTAAAGAAAACTCAATCCACTTCAGGGTGCCTTTTTTGTTTGTCTGTTTCCATTTTACAAGAGCAACGGTGAAATAAGGAGAATCCCATCTTCACTGTTTCAAAATCCTTTGTTTCTGCGTTTCAGTCACCAGAACACTGAGGAGTAGAGCTGGTGCAAAAACTGTGAGACGAGTCCACGGAGAAAACAGGGACTTGGAGCTGCGCCGCAGCTGTAGAGTCGGACACAGGCGGTACTCGACTACTAACTCGTCCATTCTATTTGACAAACTTATGACAAAGTAAGTCATCTTTTCTTGCAGACCTCTTAGAATGATCTTTCTTAGCAAGCCTTTGCACTATGGCATGATGTTGGCCTCGACTTGCTCTTTAGTTTGACAGCAAAGAGGTATGGCTGCTCCTGGCATTTCCTTCCTGTTTACAGGGAGACACCGTTACCTGGCTAGATAAACAGATTTTCTTGAAGGTGCTATTTCAGCATATAAGAATTGATTTAAAAAACAACAACAACAACAACAAAAGTGCTTCATGGCTTGCTAGTTTTGTAATCTCACATTTCTGCAGGAATACTTGATTTGCTGCATTTCACCATTACACTCGTCAGCGCCGCTGATTCTGGTTTATCACTATTTGCATTGCAAATCTCCTTGTCCAAAGCTTAAACTGATGTATGCACTGCTTGAAAACAAAACCTGAAGTTGCAGAGCAGTAGACTCAAGTCATTATGTTAGCAGCTGTGTAACCATACTGCTTTCCAAACATAAGATGTCCAGCTTATTTTGTTTCTATGAAGAGTTTAAACGGCTCCCGTTAAGCAAAGATGTCCCCACACTGATACTTACTATTAAGCAAGGATTCCACCTCCTTTGGCTGAGGTCTGCTCCCTTACTCACATTGGAACATTCATCCAAGTAGCCTGCAATTCCACACTCTCGGGGGAAAGTCCATAGAATAGCAAAGGTTCCTCCAGTCTCTTCCTCAGCCTTTTTTTGAAGCATGCAATAAAGCAAAACGTTCACAGGCTGCCCTTCCATGCAAAACAAGGCAAATTAGTAAGACAGGAGCCACAAAACTGATTGTCCTTTAAAGTTAAAATGAGATTTGAAATAGATCGAGTTAGCAAGTGTTGTAAGTCTGTAGCTAAGTCTGGTTTTGCCAATGCAGCACAATTCCCTATCACGTAGCCAGAGCTGCTTCTGTAGCTCCAAGAAGCAAAACTGCTTTGACAAAATACTGTGTCATCAAAGCATTCGTTGGCTCAGTAGGCACGGCTCAGGTTCAAGAAGTTTGTGAAAAAATGAGTACTAACAGAAGCAGCAGGGTCCAAAGAAACACTTTATGTCCCCACTGCGAAATGAGGGGCTTTACCTTGAGTGTTATGCACACTGTCAATAGAAAAGCACTGTAACAGAATCTGCCACGGCAGTTTGCATGTTACTGAAAGACCATCAGAGTGGGACTGCAGCAAGATCATTGCGAAGTTACAAAAAAACCATGTGGGGGTGGGAGTTTAGTTGCGTTAGATAACACAATCTTAGATAAAGATTTTGGTCTTAACGTAAAAGTAAGGATGTCTACTGATTTCTTCAACTCCAACAACTGAAGCCCAAGTCTGAAAAATCGCCTTTAAGAATGCAAAGAAAATATTTAACTCTTCTGTATGTTCATACTTTGCTATCAAGCAAAGGAATGAATGCTGATGCCTTAACTATGTAGGGCTGTAGCTTACAGAGAGACTACACCTTCCTGTTTTTTTCCCTTTAAAAACGTTAAATGTACGTGAAATTATTTGGGGGTGTTTTCACATGCAAAGCCTAATGCAGTGCATGCAAGCCCTGTCATCTTCTTCGTCTAGTAGTGTCGCGTTAAGGGGTGTAGCCGATTGACCGTCATGGGTCCCGTCGGATTCAGGGTGCTGAACTATCACGGTCACGGATTCACCAACAACGCAGTACGGCCTCGCTCTAGTCGCATTCAAGGAGAACTCTCACAGCTAGGAAGAATGCAATTAAGTGCAATTTCTTACGGCGACAGGTACACAGGTTCTTTGGATTGTCAGTGATAAATTCACTGTCTGCAAAAGCAAGCTAGCATGCATGAAATGCACAGGTACACAGCCTAGGTATTAAGACATGAAAAAGCATCAAAACTCTAGAGATTTCTAAGATTCCACAGAGACGCCTGGTATAAGCAAGCGTTCAGATCTTACCCCACGGCGTCCCAATGGAGTGGGGGTGGGGGAGTGAGAGGCTCAGCCTGTCGAGTGATGTCAGAAGGAATCCTTCCTGATAGTATCTTCCCTAACATCCCCTTTCTCTTAAAGCAATTGATATTATTTTCTATCTTTAAGGTGGAGCTTGAGTGACTCTAGTCATGCATATCTTGGTTGTGCTTGGTAGAAATGATCTCACTTGCGTTTAAAGGTACAGGCTCTGAGAAATTCCGAGGGCGTGCTCAGTGAGGGGTGGTTGCACCTTGGAGGCGGGTAGCTTTTGGGATGGAGGTGTGCTTATGATGCCTAGTCGCTTAAGGCGATTACTCCACAAGTAGTAACTTAGTGTTGATTTAACTTCAGCATATCTAAAACATAAGAAGGATGTTAGTATGGAAGAAGCCGATGAAACCAGTCCTTAAATCTTACTACTTATTGTGCGTGAGCAGACTGGCGTGAGTTTTAGCTATACTGGCAAATATCAAACCACACCTGTGTCGTCCCAAAGCTGGGAAAAAAAAAAAAAAAAACAAAACCAAGGAAATGTTGAAGCAAATAGGGAGGCCTGTAGCTTGTGCAGTCTTTTAGCTGAGAAAATAAAGAAGGAGAGAGACAGGTAGCCTTGAGCTAGCAGAAGCAAGGAAGAGAAGGGCTAAAAGGGAAAAAAACAGGAAGGAGAACACCAGCTCCAGACTGACCTCTAGTAACCTTTTTCTCATTAAGGGTCATTAGCACATTAAAAATCACACCTGTCAAAATGCTAATCTATGCTAATGTGGGATTCGGTGTGTGTCCCCCCTCTCCTGTTCCCCCTCCCCCCCGGTATTCCTCTGTAATGCACAAGCTCAGTGGAGATAAGTTAGGTGAGCTGTAATAACCAATCCAAAGGAGCCAAAGAGAGAGTTTTCACAAGTTTCCTGTGTATAAATGACGGCGATTCGAGTCAGAGGTGTGCTTGCTTTGCGAAAGATGGCCAAGTACCTGACTCTGCAGAGTTCTATAAGTAATTATATAATTAAAAGACCTTCGTGTGCATTCCGACTCTGGGTGCTTATTGGCGCGGTGCACTCTGCACGAACCTGCAGACAACATCTGTACTCAGTGTCATGCCTACAGACAACCCTTTACTGTTGGGACCTGCATATTTTTCTGTGCATTCAACACAACCCCTTTGGCACAACTAGTTAACCACGTAGCTGCCAGTCCACCACTCAGTTGCACTTGTGAAGAGGAAAAGCTATTTCCGTCTACTGGAGGAGCACATCCTCTAAATGCAAGCTTCACTCAGCTGGTCATTTACTGCAGGACAAGATTTGAAAAGTGTTGTTGAGTTCTGGGTTTCCTGCTTACAGGAAAAATTAAGTGCTAGATCGCCCTCTACTCCGCTTTGTCTGCTGCATTTAATGGAGATAAAACTGATTTCGTTTGCTCCTCCATTTATGGACAATGAGCTGAAGGAACAGGTACAGCACATTAGCCTGGAATGCCTTCCCTCCCAACCAAAGTAAACTGGAGCTGTAACTAACACAAGCAAAAGCAAGGCTTCTGTGTTTTCAGCTGAATAAAGTTCCAACAAAATCATCCTCTGGGATTTGAAGGTTACTTCACATGACATGCCAACGACTCTTTTCCCTCCATTGTAAAGCGGATCCCTGCTGTTAGTTGCTCTAGAAGCAAAGGAATCGTCGGTTTGGTTACCAAATAGCCGCTTCTGCAAACGAGAAGTGTTGTGCTCTCTCTTCCCTTTGAATGACTCCACACTTCTCATCAGCTACTGGATTGCTGACCTAGAATCAGAGAACATCCCAAGGTGGAAAGGACTCCCAATAATCACCAAGTGCAACTCGTGGCTCCACACAGGACCACCCCAAAGTGAGACCCGATGTCTGAGAGCATTGTTCAACACTTGTTGACCTCCGTCAGGCTCGGTGCCATGAGCAGTGCCCTGGGCAGCTGTCTCAGTAGCCAGCCACCCCCTCAGCGCAGCACCTGAGGCGCACGGGGCTCGGCGGGGCGGCCCGGGAGGGGAGGACGGCGGGGCGAAGTGGCAGCTCCCTCAGAGCCGTCTCCCCGCCGCCTCGGCCGCATGTCGTGGCTTTTTCGTGTCGGGGCTTTTTCATGTCGTGCCCTCGGTCTCTCGCCGTGGGTGAGATGCTGCTCCCCAGCGCGGACCCCTTGCGCGCGGGGCCTGCCCGCGGCGGCGGCGGGAGGGAAACCCCAACCCCAAAGCCCTCCCGGCAGGGAGAGCTCGGGGTGAGGGCCGATCCGGCACCGACAGTAAACACACGCCGGAGGAAACGCTCTGGTTTTAGCCAAGAGCAGCGCGGCCAGGTTCAAAAGGCGTCACGCTGGAGCTCCGAGTTCGGCGGCGTTCCGAGGCCGTTGTGGCGGTTGTGGAGACGGCCCCGGCTGAGGTGGCTGCTGCTGTCGCTGCTGTCCCCTCTGTCCCTGCTGTTGCCGCTGTTGCCGCTGTTCCCGGACCTTGGAGACCCCCGGCGGCTCCCTGTGCCAGGCCCTGTGGCCCCGGGGAGCTGCCCGCCGCCTCGTCGGCCAGCCCGGCAGCAATCCTGCCAGCACAGAATAGCCCACTGCGTTTCAGGGTAAAGTGATGATTAATTTCTATTTCCTGGCCTGGGTGCTGCTTTCTTCTTTAAGGAAGCTTCAAGGTTAAAGGTTCAACTCAGTTATGTCAGGGTTCAACTCCGTTTCGTGAAGGGGCTCTTGTACGAAAGCTTAAGCTGGGATTGACTCTCTGCTAAGCGGAGGCCAAACGTGGACCTACTGAGAAGCAGGTCCTAAGTGATAACATTTTCTAAAGAGACTGCTAAACACATCTGAAGAGTGCTGCTGCAGAACTCTGAATGGGGGGATAGCAACTGTCTTAAGTGATCTGGAATCTTGAATTTACTTTTCAATGGACAAGAGGTGTGTCTCTCAAGGCAAACAAAGAGAGGAGTAACACCCTCTCTTGTCACTCATGTCAACATAAATTTATGCTCAGAGCGTAGGTGTAGGAACAGCATCGGTATGTATATGGAACATCGGGAGAGGAAGCTCTATCAGTATTTACAGTTTTTCTACTATCTTGCCAGAGAGACATCATCTCCAAATGAGAAATGGATGTATTTTGAAACAGTGGTGGTGGATCGGATTTCTTCTTTCTAGTGTTAATATTTGCTCTTGAATCGTACTTAATACCTGGTAACACCTCAATCAGTTGTCAAAAATAAACTTAAAAATGTGTAAGGCTTATCTCATTGGTCAGTATAAAGATCAAGGTCTTCGCTTCGCTTTGCTTCCCTTCCCTTCCCTTCCCTTTTTTTCTTTTTTTCGTTTTTTCTTTTTTTTCTTTTTTTATTTTTTTTCTTTTTTCTTTTTTTCTTTTTTCTTTTTTTCTTTTTTTCTTTTTTTCTTTTTTTCTTTTTTTTCTTCTTCCCTTCCCTTCCCTTCCCTTCCCTTCCCTTCCCTTCCCTTCCCTTCCCTTCCCTTCCCTTCCCTTCCCTTCCCTTCCCTTCCCTTCCCTTCCCTTCCCTTCCCTTCCCTTCCCTTCCCTTCCCTTCCCTTCCCTTCCCTTCCCTTCCCTTCCCTTCCCTTCCCTTCCCTTCCCTTCCCTTCCCTTCCCTTCCCTTCCCTTCCCTTCCCTTTTCATTTTCCCCAGTATTGTTTTTCTGTTCTCCTTCTCACTGCAGTCTTGATTTTGTTTCTTGTCCCTTAAGTATGTTTCCAAAGTGTTGCTGAAACATTTTCCCTTTCAATCCTACAAAAGGAGCTGTCACTGGTGAAGATCGGAGCTTATCCCTGAGCCCAGGAGCTGTCACCTTAGTCTTCCAATCGGACAAGGACGACTTCATTTCTCATGTAAATGCATTTGTCAGGTTTGCGTATTGTTTTTTCAGGAATGGAAAGTGTGTATAGAATGGATTTAAAATCAATTTTAAATGTAAAACGTCAGGGCAAAAAAGTTCTAATTACAACCTCTGCACACAATTTGCCAGCTGTGGGACTAGGAGTTTTCTTATTTACTGTGTTTTGTTTAACGTGTCTGAAGTTTAATGGACAGCAATCAAGGCGTGCTAGAAATCTGAAAGCACTTTATGCTTTGTTCTCTCCGTCATTTTGGTATAACAAACTAGCTTATGTTTTAAACCCTCCATGAGGTTAGTGGTTTCCCTAAAGGTAACAAGTCCCTGTGTGCTACAGTAAGACAGTAACAAAACATGAAGTATAGAAGTTCATCCTGTCATTATTCAGCTTCTGCCTATGGACACACAACTACGCTTATTTAAAGCGGTATCACCTTGAAACCTAATCAGCATTTTAAAAAGGACTTTGTAGCAGTTATTGGCTTTTGTCCTGGAGGGCTGAGGTTTGTTTTGTTTTGTTTTACATTCAGCATTTCCGTTTCTAGCTTACATTCCCCTGTTATTTTGCATGAGGAAAGCATGCAACTTTACAAAGTAGAACGGAAAGAGCTGCTTTTTAGTCTAACTTTTCAGTTTTTCATAGGAGTTTTAAATGTGGTAGGAGTAAAACACCAGAAGTACTGCTGCCAAAGTTATATTCAAACTCGTCTTTCTTGGAGAAGCAGAAGAAGCCCAGGGAGAAATGAATTTGCAAACATGCTCTTCATGCTCTCCTTTCCCAAGATTTCTCTGAGATATAGCCCATCCTCTGTGGGTTTTGAGGTATATGGTTCCCAGGAGTGAAAAGGAGGGCCAAACATCTCTCCTCTTGGATCTCAGCATGCCAGGGCTTTAGTGTACTGCCACTTACAGCTCCGCTTTTTCACCTGGAAAAAGCGACCGCATGATGTAGACTGAGGAGCCCTCACAAATTAACTTGCCGTCACCAAGTGACGCCCATGAAAGGTGTATTTAAAAGCTAGGCTCATTATAGAATCACAACAAACCCCTCATGACTGGTGCAGTAGACAGTGAGGTAGAGGGCGAGCCCTGGAAAGACAGAAGAAAAGTAGCAGTGAGTTCTGGGTACCTTTGTGCAGACGAAACAGAAAAACGCAGGCAGTGAAGTAATAGTGTTCCGTTACTAATGCCAGCAATAGATAATTGCAACAATTATCTGTTAGATCATAGGTACTAATTAACAGATAATTGCGCAACTCCGGAAATCAATAAATAACTGATTCCCCTCAGAGAATGTCTTCTACATTTTTATATTAAAAAGACTCCAGAGTTGTAATGGATTAAAATCCTACGGAAGGGAAAGAAATGGCATCAGCCACTAGTTCTGCAGAAGCGAAAAGTAATACTGATAGAGTTTAGATGGAAATTTTCACTTTGTGTGTTTAGTTTGGGGATTCTTTTTAAATCATTCATACCAGCGATTTAGTTCTTAAGGCTGTTTCTTTGAGATTAAGTGACAGGACTTCTGTTACTCTTTTCTTCTTGGAATGCTTCTTGATAGTCTTACGTCAGCCAGAACTTCTGTCTCTGTTGCAGATGTGAACAATGACCGTAGCTAAGAAGCCCAAATCTTCAAAGCCTAAAAAGCCCTCTTCAAGGCGGTCTGGCAAATCCAAGAAACCAAGTCCTAAAATACTGATGTCACGCACCGCCAACTGGGGCCGGATAGTGCCTGCAGAAGATTCAAGCCAAGTCTCTGTGGCCCAAGGACGTGGAGGTGCTATTTACTGTAGATCATCTGAAAATTCTAAGGCTTTTGCCCCAAGAGATCTAAGTAAGTGTGTGTTTTATCCTGCCTCCATTTTCTTCAAAGCAAAAGTAGAAAATGCAGTTCTTACTTGTTGCACTGATAGAGAAGGGGACTACTGTGAACAAAGACTTCAAAAGCGAATCCCCTAAGGCAGCTGAAGTGAGTGATGTTACAGAAATTAATTTTGATATATTTACAGTCAACAGAGAAATACGGGGAGCTTTTTGTAATGCACAGATTCCTCCATGTCTTTTCTGTTTTGCAGAGAAAAGTGTTTGATTGTTGCTATTCACAGCTTCCATTTTTCACAGGTTTTTTGAAGGATAACATTGCTCAGGAAAAAATCTGGTATCTGTAGGGGTACCGTCATTCCTAGTTCCTAGTTTTTACGTTTTTACCGTATAATTTCAAGTCTAAGTTTGTGGTTTAAGTTATAATAAGGAAAAAAACAGTAGTTGAGTTAATCAGGTTAAAGATTATAGATGGAGAGGAACTTGGCATTAGGTGCTACAAACAGAATGGCAGTTAGCCTTGCCTTAGAAGAATTAAAATGGTTGACTAAAGTTGTTTGTTTTTTGTTTTTTGTTTTTTTTTTCCCCAAAACATTGTGTTGACCAGCCAATTTGAATTTGGTGGTATTAAAGCTGTCTGCAATAAGTTTTTCTGGTTTGGATTGTAGCTAGCTCCTCTAGGTGCTCCTGCAGAATAGTATTTTTTTAAATACCTTTCTTCGAAACAAACAAACAAGATCTCTTTTTAAATTTAACTTTCTTGCAGTCGTTAATGATGGAATTGCTCCGCCACAGAGCATTCTTTTTCCACCTGAGAAGATTTGTATGGATTGGCGAGAAACACAAAGTGTTGGAGTTGGCCTGTACAATCTTGGCAACACATGTTTTCTTAATGCTACTCTGCAGTGTTTGACCTACACACCCCCACTTGCCAATTACATGCTTTCTCTTGAGCACAGCCAGTCATGTGAGTACTTTCTAACAGTATTTTGAATCTGTTGGATAGCTCTGAAGGTGAAAGAACAGCAGTGATTCTGTGAGATAAGCTTATTTGCCTGATTTTACCTGTAGCAGCTGGCTTTGAGCACTGTATTAGCAGTGGGCTCCGAATAGCATATGGAGTGCAATTAATGCACCATGGTTTATTTATTTAGTTATTTGTTTGTTTGTTTGTTTGTTTGTTTGTTTATTAAAGGATCATTTATTGCTTCATGGGAATAATGAAGTGCATTGGACAGTAATGCATTTAGTAATAATTTTAGAGAGTAATACATTTTGCAGCCTGTGGAGTTCACATTCCTGTCAGCCTTTACAACTGCGACTTTGCAGTAGTCTTTTAGATTTCTCATCACAAAATGCATTTGAATACAGGCTTAGTGGATATTTTTCTTCTGTCAAGTTGTGTGAAATGAAATGTTACAAGACTGTTGGGACATTGGCATCTTGGGAGAAGAGAATGTAGCAAGGAGAGTGGATATGGTATCTATAGCTTAAATTGTACTTAGATGTTCGTAGGTATGGATATTTCGCTGGACTGGGATGCTTTGTTCTTTCACTCTTCAGGTCGTGAACAAGATTTTTGCATGATGTGCACGATGGAGACTCACATTAACCAGGCCCTGCGTTGCACTGTTGATGCCATCGAGCCTACGCATGTTATCAGTAATCTCAGTCGTAAGTGGCTTCAGATGTGTTTCTTTTCGATAGCTTGTAATCTTCAAATAATTATTTGATGTGTCTAAGTGGTTTTAACACTCCAATGAAGAGAGATTTTAGAAATACAAGAATGATTTCATTTTTAAATGAGGTCAATACTATCATCTTCTTATTTAGGAATAGGACAACATTTCCGTTTTGGCAGTCAAGAAGACGCACACGAGTTCTTGCGCTATACTGTTGATGCTATGCAGGAAGCGTGCTTGAACGGAAGCACCGAGTAAGCATAAACAAGTTCACTTTCATACATTCTCTAGCACCTTCTAGTCCTTTATTTACTCTCAGAAATGATCTCTAGCACCTTTTAGTGCCTTATTTACTATCAGCAACGCAAGTCTACATCATCCTTGGTTTTCATCAAACTCTTTGAAGAGTTAATTCTGTGCCTTAAATCTTCTGAGGTCTGATTATAATTTATTTCCAGATTGGACAGATCTTCTCAAGCTACCACCATCATTCATCAAATATTTGGAGGATTTCTAAGATCAAGAGGTACTTGAAAAAATATTCCTGTCCTTAGAACTGATCTGTGTCTTTTGTCAGTAGTAAAGCAGTCTGTAGTTTGTCTAAAGTAGTATCTGTCAACAACTTGAATTTGGACAGTTAGTCTCCTTCACATAATGTTAAGCATTTATATTTTGTTTCCAGTGAAGTGCTTGAATTGCAAAGCAGTTTCGGATACGTATGAGGCATTTCTTGATATCACTTTGGATATAAAGGTAAGATGTTTTCTAAATATAATTCATGATGTTTAAGTACATGCATAACTTTCTAAATTAAACTTGTTTAACTTAAAAAACCAAACCACATATAATGTTAAAACGTAAGAGCTTGGTGGTGCTAAGGAAGTGGATTGGACTTTGTCCTTCCGTGGAACCCATGTAAATAGTCTCCACATTTGCATTGGGTTTAAGGGGAAAGAATTCTCTTTCTGCAAAAATTATAATGCTGTCCTACTTCTTTGTTGTTCTACCTCAATATACATCTAATTGTTAGACTGATGAATTTGTCCCCAGTATTGATGACAAAGCACACTGTAGATGCTGTCTAGGCTACTGGAAAAGTATTTGTTCCAAAGTCAAATGCCTTCCAGGTGAGGTCAATGCTGAGCATGCTCTTTCTGCCTCCTTCTTCACAGTGCTCCTAGTAGATCGCTTGAGTATGTTAGTAAGATTCTCTTATAAACTACTAGTATGTCTCTGGAATTTTGAATTACGGTGACTTTACGCTCTTCTTTCTCGCTGCTCTAGGCGGTTTCGTCTGTTAGCAGAGCTCTGGAACTCTTTGTGAAACCTGAAGAGCTGGATGGAGAGAATTGCTATAAATGTAGCGAGTAAGATTTTGACGAATTAGGTCTTAATCCTAGATGTCAGTTTTCTATGTTGCATGACTCTGTTGGACTACCTCTAAACTTTGGATCTACTTACAAGTTTTGTGGAAGTTTATAAAAGACTTGGATTTTTGTTTCCTTGGAGGGGGGAAGTCTTGTTCATAGGCATTCCCTATGGGTTTGCAATTCTCTGGCTTGTATTTTGCCATCAGAATTCAAAAAGAGCTACTTTTGTTCTTTCTATTTATTAGCTCTCGACAGTACTTTTCTTGATGTAAACTGCCCAGTTTCCGTTGTTCTCTGGGCTAGTGGCTAATTTTCACTGCTTACACCGTAGGTCCTACCTTGGAGCGGGCAATGTGTCAAACTGAACTATTTTGTTTCAAAGGATGGCAGATGGGTTCAGTGTCTTTCCAGACAAGCTCAGTACATGAAGACTTCCTACTGTTAAATGTCTCCCTCCTGTAGAATGACCATGTGCTTCTGTTGTATTTTTGATGTTGATAGTCGACCTATGTTGGAGATTATTTGCAATTTCTAGCCCTGGGGACCAAGGCTCTCTCGTTCCGCTTTCAGTATTTGTATTTCCCTTGAAAGCTGAAAGAATGTATCCAGGATTGGAGTTCAAATAGCCACTTTTGTAGACCAAGAAATGGTACCTTGCCATCCAACCTGGTCATACCCTTTTGTGAGAGATTCCTGTTCCCGCTATGCTCTGAGTTGTTGGGAAAATTGACCTTCTTCTCTGTATTAACAAACCTGACACGCAGTGCATGGGTTTATGAAAAGAAAAAAGACCAACCTATTATGCAAGTAAATATCATTCAAATAGCATAGGCATGCGTGAGACATTAAAAGGAGTTTGTTTTGGGGGCGAAAAAAGAAGATGCCTTCAAACACTTATCTCTGCTTGGTTTTAAGGTGTAAAAAGATGGTTCCTGCGTCCAAGAGATTTACCATACACCGTTCTTCCAAGGTTCTCACAATATCACTGAAAAGATTTGCAGATTTCACAGGTGGAAAGATCAACAAGGTATATTTACCACTGTAATGCAACTATATCATTGTGTAATGGGACATCCCCCAAAGCTGAAAGTTGTTAATATTTTCAGACAATAATTGTAGACTAACGACTATGGCTTATTCTTTCTCTTAATATCAATAAAGTTCCCGCTTGACAAGAAGCATATGCTTTCCTCTGAGAAGGCTGATTCATCAGGAAACAGTTCTCTGCAACTTCTAGTCTTAACCGTTGTTTATGGGAAGACTTATTTGTAGTGAATCAAGAAATATATTCGAGAAATATATTCTAGAAATCAATTCTAGTCTGTGTTTTTTGGAAGTGTTTTTCTCTGGCTAGTCCACGAAGTACTCTGGGATAATTTTTCTATCTTCTTGATGTCTCTTTAGGAGGTGAAATATCCGGAGTATTTGGACCTGAGAGCCTACATGTCGCAGTCAATGGGAGAACCACTGCTCTATGCCTTATACGCGGTGCTGGTACATCACGGTGTCAGCTGTCACTCAGGACACTATATATGCTATGTAAAGGTAGAAGTCAACAGCATTTCTAACAGGGTAAAGGTTGTGCTGGCAAACCAATTAAAGCATGACTAGCAGCTACTGTTTCTAGGGAAAAAGATTTCATTATATTTTTATTTGACATGTGTGTATTTTGTTCCTATCCGTGATTTCAATTGGAAAACGTGCAATTCACCTAAAGAAATCGTTGTCTTTATTTGCAGGCTGGTAATGGACTTTGGTATCAGATGAATGATGCTAAAGTAGTGCATACTGACATTAAAAGAGTTCTTGGTCAGCAAGCTTACATACTTTTTTATATCAGGTAATAACAAATCTTAAAATGTGTTCAGAAGAGATTTACTTTCCTGTTATTGATATTTTTCTGTTTTGCAAGTGTTTTTCTTGCTATCCCGGGAGAAGATTATTATTTGTCTAATTCAGTTCTGTCTAACCTGAAATTCTCTGTGTCGTTTATTATCTTTTGTTGCTCGGCCTTAAACTGCAGCACTCATGTAAATTGCTATCTATGTGTTATCTGTAGCTGGCTAATTTAGAGAAGGAGAGAAATGAAGGCCATCTGTGGTGTAAGAATGAATTATTGCTGTGCAAGTGATAGTCTTAGTAGGAAGACTGTTCTCTACTTTTCAGTCTGTAGTCATGGCGAAGCCTTCTGTAGAGAAGGCTTCCATATCGTATGAGCTGTTCCTCTAAAATGATAGGATGGGATTTAATCCAAGAGTAGGCTGAAAGAAAAACTAAACTACGATCACTGCTCTTTTCTGAAGGCGCTATGATTTGACACTTGGAGAACGTGCGTTTTACTTGCCAGCACCATCTTATCCCTGTTCATTCCCTCCTGGTCAGCAGGGGGCTAATAGTAAGCAGGCTGGATTTCTGGGACCACGACTTCTTCCTCATATGATTAAGGTAATTCAGGGAAGCGGGAGGGCAGATAACGGCACCAAACTGCTAGTGGGTTTGGGGTTTGGTGTGGGGTTTTTTGTTTGGTTTTCGGCATCTTAGTTTTGTTTTCCTTCCCACGCTGCAGCTTTCTTCACAGCCCTCATGCTACAGCCAGAGTCATTCAAACAGTGGTTACTGCTAAATTGTGCAGCCATGCGACTCCATTACTTTATACCTCCAAGACAGCTTTCTAAAGCACAGAGAGCTACGCTCTTTGACTATTTAAGCAGAGTGTACTAATCCTCAAATCATTTAAAAGAGGACTTGTTTTTCCTATCCTCGTCACTTTAGCTAAGACAGGGAAAACTAAATGTCTTATTCCTGAGCACCAGAACGATTACTTCAGGCTTTTCAGGGTATGTTTAAAGGGGAAAATAAATATATTTGGGAATAGCAGCAGGTAATGTTAAGTTGCTTGGCTGTTTTTCAAAGATGATGTTAATTTGATACCAATCTGCAGTAAACCAAAAGCAGGAATTGAATACGCTTATTGGCAGTGTGTTTTTCTTTTATCCTTAACGGGCAGTGTGTTTTTCTTTTTAGGTGTTAAGACCATTTGTAGAAACACTCAGTAGGAGAGTTTTGTGTTTCAAAATGTTACATGCAGTGTTTGCGTTAATCCATCTTGCAATTTCTTCTTTTTAAATACAGAATTCAAGCCGTTTAAATGGAAATGGATCCATAAAAGAGGACGCAAAGACCACTGGTGTCACCCTAAAAAGGCCATCTTCAGCACCACCAATGGCCTGTGTTCAAAACCAGGCAATTACCAGGCCTTCAATTACTGATACGTCAAGAAAACAGAAGATCACCATCAGTATTCACAATAAATTGCCTGCTCGTCAGACTGTGTCACAGCCTGACTTTCTTAGCAGTGCTGTGGAGGATGAAGATCTCTACCAGGCTGTTCCTTCATCCACAATTACAAATTTGGTAATGCAAATGAAGCAAATGCAAACAAACAAAAAAGTTTCTGATGAAATTTTTGTGGAGCCAACAGTGAATGAAAATCCTAAACTCAGCTCTGATAACACAGTCCCTTATGGTGCAGAATCTTCAGGAAAATCTGAGGAGGAGTCAAAGGGCTTATTTCAAAGGAATTTGAAATGCAATGCAATGTCCTCTAATGGAATTTTGGTGTGAAAGGTAGTCCGTACATTGCAGCATTCCAATTCTTCCTGTCAGAATGCTGACAAAGGAAGATCCCAGCATGAGCTGCCAAAAACAGATTCACTAAATGGTGCTATTAGGTTAGTTAATGAATCTAAAGAAAACGGACTGAAACTTGATGATTCCACTTGCCGAGTAGAACCTGTTAAACCTTCTGAGATGTTCTTTTCTAAAACAAATGGATTGCTTGAAACATAGATTTGCTCCATCGAGAATTTCTCACCTACGATGTATTCGGGAGTGTTTATTGTGTTCCTAATTCAGGTGAAATACTGAGAAAACGCAGCACACACGTGATCATAAGACTTTGTGGTATTATCCCCTTAGAATTTGCAGACCTGAGCTTACATTAGAACTTGTCAACTTAAGCTCAGCTGAGATAAAAATTCCTAAGTTTCCTAAAGTAGATTTTGGGGGGTGAGTTGGGGTTATCTTTGAAGTGTAGATAATGCATACAACTCACAGCGGTCTTGCTTACCATTTAATGGAGAAATTCTGACAAGACTAGTCCTCAGTACTACTACAAATAGTATTTTTTTGTCTGCTGACTTGTGCGTTTTAATTGCAGATGCCTGGAGCTATGCCTTCAGTCAATCGAGAAGTCATCACGGAGTCCTTCACAGCCAGCCAGCTGAACAGTTTGTCAGAGGAAATGAGGTAAAATGAGCACAGTCTGATTAAGACAAGACTTTATGGAAGTTCGTTACAGTTTTATCTGTCTACTAATAGTATTTAATGGAAGGATTTAAATTAGTACAATTCCATACTGTGTGTCCAGTGTCACGAACAGAACTAATGATCAGCACTGAGCATATCACTCTGATGCAGGTTGGTGCCTCAAGGAGAACTTGTGTTCCTTTATAGAATGTTTTTCCATTTTTCTCCACTGTCTGGAGAAACACTGGCTGTTCCCCGCTCGCCCCTATGCCTTTTTTCTCAGAGCAGCAGGTGGAAGGAGACAGATGCGTTTGCTTTTTTAGTGCAATGGCTTCAGAAGCAAGAGGGGAAAAGGCACTTTCTCTGGGAGCTGAAGAAGGTGTCCTAATCACAGGAGAGGTTTCTAAATGGCATATCTTTGCGAGCGTTCCTGTAGTCCGGAGGTTTTTGTTTGTTTGTTTGCCTTTGGAAGGTTTTACTCTTAATATTCACGTCCTTCAGCAGAAGTGAGAAATGGGTTTTTATTTTATGCAGTGTTGTGGAACCTCCGAAATCTCCTGGGAACGATGAATACCTCGCCCAGTACCAATGTGATGACCGTGGAGACAAGGAGAAAGCAAGAAGATCAAAAGAACGTGACCTCATTTCAAAAGAAACCGTTTTGTCTGGCAAAGAGTCTTGTGAGCCTGGTGAGAAATTGCGGCAAACTTCCTCTCTCAAGTCTGACACTGAATGTAGCTCTAACAATCTTTCTTCCTTAGCTATTGCAGATAGACGCCAAGATACAAAGGACAAGACTAAAACCACTGAGAAAGAGCATTACCGAAGCAAGAGGGAACATGCTCCTAGTGAAGAGAAGGAGAGTCAAAAAGCAGGTCCTTCCAGCAAGAGGAGGTGTTCTCAGAGCGTGGAATTTGTTGAGCAAAAGAGTCACAAGCAGGAGTACTGGGAGGGAAGCAGGTACAGATCTTTCCCTCGTGAAAGAAACAGCCCTGAGAATGGCAGAAGAGCAGTCAAATATTCAAAGTACAGATCTGGCAGCGGAGGAAGATCAGAACAAGGTAGCAATAGGTACTACCGATCCAAAGGGGAAAGAAGTTGGAGCAGAGAAAGATACTATCGAGACGAAGCACGGAGATGGGAAAGATGTGGCTATTACAAGGATTACTATTCACCTCATGCGACAGGAGACAGTAGAGAGAGAAAGTTCTCTCACGGCGATTCAGCCTTTGACAGATGGACTGCAACTTACTACAGCAGGTCACATAAGCATTATCATTACAAAAGCGGATGGCCTCACGGTTCCCTCTTGAGAGAGGAAGATGTACGTCGCTTTAGCACACCCCGAGCAGACTTGCATCGTTGCTCGGTACCTCAGCAACATTCCAGAAGACATTCTCGTGAAAGACATGCGCTTCCACCTGTGTCAGCTCATTTGGAGAACTGTCTCCAGAAAAATGAAACAGAAGGAAACAGAAAAAGAAAATATACCCGTGCAGAAGGTAGTGAAAGTGAAATAGAAAGGAAAGACAGAAAGATAGAAAAGGAGCTTTTAGGTGGTGAAAAAAATGCAAAAATATCACAAGTTCTGGAAGAAACAGAAGTCTAAGGATAAAGATGGAGAGAAGGATTCCAAGTAAGCAAGGATTCCAGCATACTCCGCATTTTTTATTCTAATTCTTTTCTGGGTGCTTCTCATGTCTTCCTTTTTTTTTTTTTTTTTTTTTTTTTTTTTTTTTTTTCTGGTAGTTTCTAAGTTCTTTAGATAGCACCAGCTGGCTGGGGATCATGTTGTTAGGTTGATCAGTGAAGACAGGAAAGCTCTTGCTGAATTGTGTCAGAGCACTAGCTTTGGACCACATAGTTCGAATCACATCCGTACACCATTCCAGATTAGGTTAAAAGATTTTTTCTGCTTGCACATATTCCAGAGCTAGCCGTTGTTAATGATCTGTGTACAAACCAGGACCTATGGTCCTTCAATCTGACGGCTTAAGTTTGCTGCATCTAAAGTAAGTTGCGTGTGCACAAAGCACCACAAAATAGCTGACATGCTGCAAATCATCACCTGTGGTAAAATAAATCAAGTTTCATATAGGCAACAAGTGCCACATCTTTTTTTCCCTTTTTAACTTGCATGTTTCTTTCAGACTTCATGATTTGTGTTTCTGTGCGCTCCGCTTTGACAATGCCAATCGCAAGCGTAAGAAAAAGAAGAAAAAGGAGAAGAAAAAGAAGAAAAAGGAGAAACACCAGGAAAGCAAAAGGCTCCTTGGAACACTTGGATCCTCGTTTCCAGAAGATAACGCGGGAGAAGAAGGAAGAATGCCATCCTCCAGATGGCTCTTCATGTCAGTAATGCAGAAGTGAGAGCAGTAAACAACCTTACAAGGAAGGGAAGACTTCCAGTGCAGGCGAAAGCAAGAAATACTGCTCCATCGCATCCAACGACTATACTAAAGGTAAGCGGCCGCAGCGTGTGTGAGGAATTCCTTTTATATTAATCTCGAGATTATTTCAAACAGTCTTGAAGTGCTTGATGACTTAACAGTCTGCAGATTTATTATCAAATCAAAAAAAAACCCCACTTGGTAGACTATTTTTTTCCCAGTTTTGAATGGCCACTAGGAAAGAAGGCCTGAAATAAAGAGGTTAAAGGCAAATGGTTTTCACAGAATCACAGAATTTTCTAGGTTGGAGGAGACCTCAAGGTCATCGAGTCCAACCTCTGACCTAACGCTAACAGTCCCCACTAAACCATTTCCCTAAGCTCTATTTTCATTTGGTTTGATGATGAAGTGGCAAACAAGAGGAAGAGTTGCAAGCTCCCTTCTTAAATTCAGTCCAGCCAAGTAGGAAAAGTAAATGTGGACGGACAGCTGTATCTTGGCAAAGAAGATAGTAGGGAGCAAGGAGGTTTAGCAGTCAAGATGGAAGGTGATGCCATGAGGCGTAGAGGCTAGTAATGTTCTAATGAACATGGCCAAGTCTTGCGCTGGGCAGCCTGCTTGGGTCCAAAGCCTGCAGTCCTCCCCAAGATGTCGGCGAGGGGCTGGTGAGCCGTTGGGACGGAACCCCCGTTGCCCGGGTTCCCCAAGCAACCGCCCCACTCTCCAGCCACCATGGCAGGTCCAGCAGCCGGCTCCCGCTCCTCCCGGGGCTGCGGCCCTGCTGGCGAGCCCAGCGCCCCAGAGCTCAGCCCAGCGGCCTTTTTCCCACAGAGGGTTTCCCCAGACGGCTTCTGCGGCTTGCGCAGACGCAAAACTCCCCCTTCGTCGTCCCAGCCGTGCCGCCAACGGTGGCTGCCTGGCTGCTGCCCTCCCTCCCCGGAGCGACGGCGCTGCCCTTGCAGCCCCCGCAGGTACCCACCCTCCCCTCCGCGCTGCCCCAGGCCACCGTCTGGCACGTGGTGCCGGGGGTCCAGGGGCAGGTGCTGCAGCTCCCCGCCGGGGTGCAGCTGCCACCTGGGGGGCACCTCCCAGCCCAGGGGCACCACCTGCAGCTTGGGCAGCTCCCCGCCGGGGGGCAGCTCCCTGCTGTGGGGCAGCTCCCCGCCGTGGGGCACCAGCTGCAGCTGGTGCAGCTCCCCGCTGTGGAGCAAAACCTGCAGCTGGTGCAGCTCCCAACCATGGGGCACCAGCTGCAGCTGGTGCAGCTCCCCGCCGGGGGGCAGCTCCCCCACACCGCTCCTCCCTGTGCCCCCTGTGTCCATCAGTGGGGACAGCCCATGGTGACGGGGACACTGGTACCCCACCATGCGCTGGGGCTGGGGCCCAGGGCCGTGCTCCATGGGGAGCTCCTGCACCCCGCAGGCACCTGCCTGTTGCAGGCCCCCGCCCAGCGCAACCCCCCGCCACCCCTCGTCCCGGGGCCTCCGCTGCGGGGGCAGGCGCTCCCCACGCCCCGCACCCTGAGCAGCAGCCGGGGGCAGCTGCCGGAGCCCTGCTTGCACGCCGTGGGGCTCAGCGAGGACCAGGGGCCCCCGCTGCCCGGCCCCACTGCCCCCAAGCCTGCCCAGGCTCCAAGGACCGCCAGCACCCAGACGGCGACGCCTGACGGTGAGTTTGGGGCTGGCACAGCCGGCCGCTGGGCGCCCCACACCCAGGGGCCATGGGAAAGCTGACATCGCCCGTCTTGGGGGATTTTCTTGCTTCGTCCTCAGCGGCGACAGCCCCGCAGGTGCCTGAGGAGCCCCCGCAGCTGCCCGAGCTGGGCCCTGATGCCTTTGCCGAGGCCTTTCCAGAGCTGGCAGGGGACAGCCAGCAGCTGCAGCACATGCAGGACGAGCTCCTGGCCGACCTGGACATCCCCATCCCCGGCATGGAGGAGCTGCTCAGCTGGCTCGATGCCGTGGAGCCCCAGGACGCCTTCCCCGATTTGCCCAGCAGTCCTGCCCTCAGCCGCTTCCTCTCGCAGCTGCCCGACCTCTGCGAGGACATCGAGGAGCCGAGCACGCAGGGACTGGAAGCCACAGGAGCCCTCGGTGAGGTCCCCTCAACCCCTGGGCTGCGCCCCGAGAAGCTTGAGGGTGGGCTGTCGCTGCAGTCCCCCGTCGTGCCAGCAGTGAGCCCCCCGCTCAGCCCTGCAGCCAGTCCCCTGCCCAGTGCGCTTAGGAGCCCCCTACCCAGTCCACCCCTGAGTCCCCCCAGGAGCCTCCCTGACACCCAGCTCCTCAGTGCCCTTAGTAGACCCCTGCCCCAACCCCCCCAGCGTTCCCTCAAGACCCGCCCCAACCCCAAGGTCCCCAGTGCCCTTAGTAGACCCCAGCCCAAATCCCCCCCGAGTTCTCCCAAGAAACGCCCCAACCCCAAGGGCCGCAGTGCCCTTAGTAGACCCCAGCCCAAATCCCCCCCGAGTTCCCCCAAGAAACGCCCCAACCCCAAGGGCCGCAGTGCCCTTCGTAGACCCCAGCCCAAATCCCCCCCGAGTTCTCCCAAGAAACGCCCCAACCCCAAGGGCCGCAGTGACCATAGGAGACCCCTGCCCAAACGCCCCCTGGGTCCCCTCAAGAGTCCCCCGCCTGCCCCTGCGTCCACCGGCACCAAGCGGGGGGCCAAGCGCCCTGCGCCCAGCAGCACCCCCGGGACAGCGCAGAGCTGCCAGCACAGGAGGCCGACGACGGAGAACCCCCCCGGCAAGGAGAGGAAGACGCTGCTGGGCCAGGCTGGCCAAGGCCGCAAGAGACCGTGCCAGGGGAAGACGGCTGGCAGCAGCACGGTGGCTGGCAGCAGCAGGGAAGCAGGCAGCAGCGCGCAGCAGCTGGCGATCAACAGCACCACGGCACCCAGCAAGAGAGCGCGAAGCCCGGGGGCTGCAGGGGGGCAAGGAGCAGCGGCGCCACCTCCCCGCAGAGCGCGGCTGCTGCCGGAGACTCCGAGTGGGGAGCCCCGTGCCGTGCGGCCCCAGGACAGGCTCTGTCCCCAGGCCAGCGGGGCCAGGACGCTGCAGCGCCAGCAGCCGGGGACAAAGACCCCCAGCGAGACTTTGCAGCCGCTGGGGGCCAGGGCCAAGGCGCTGGGGCCAGCGTGCCAGCTGGCCTGTGTGCAGCCGCAGCCCACCTCCAGCAGCCCCAGCAGCATGCCCAGCGCCCCGCCGACAGTGCCAGGCTCCAGCTACCCGTGACCGACCTCGGGCTTCTCCTCGACGGCCCCCGCAGCACCCAGGCAGGCACAGAGACCTCTGCAGGCACCTGCTCCAGCTTCAGCCACGCTCCTCAGCCCTTGCCCCTCTCGCTTGCCCTCTCCCCTCTCTCGTGCTGGAGCTAGGGGATGGGCTTGCCACTCACAGGGATGGCAACAGCGCCAATGGCAAATGCGCGCGCGCCTCACCCAGGAAGGTGGCAATGGCAAGCTGGGGAGATGCTGGCAGCAGCTGGGCTGGGAAAGCTTGGCCATGGCAACTGCTGCTTGGGACACCAAAGGGCTGAGAGACAAGACTTGCTTCTTCTTTCGGGGCATTGCTCTTCTTTCCTGCCTTCTGGATCAAATTCCTCTCCTTAGGTGGTCACTCAGCAAGGCCTCTGCCTGCAGAGCACTTCTTCTTGCACTGGCATGCCAAGGGGATAAGAACTGGGAGGTCTTTGGGATAGCAAATGATCAGTGGGATGGGAAGTGATGATGGGGATAGCAATTCATTGGAATGGGAAAAATGGGTTTTATTTGTATTAAATTTAAATTTTTTAATTTTCATTTAATTTATTGGTTTTCTTATTTATTTAATTAAATCCACTTTATTGACTGTGTTGTACGGTATGGCATTGTTTTATTATTATAAAATTATAAGTATTTAATAGTATTAAATATTTTTATATATTAATATCTTATAAACTGTAAGTATCATTATTTATTATTTTGTTGGTTTTTATTCCTTTTCTACCCTATTAAACTCTCTTTATCACAACGCACTGGTTTGGACTTTATTTTTCCTTCCGAGTCATTCTGGATTCACTCCAGATGGGGGGACACTAGCGAACGCCTGTGTGCTTCAGATCCAAGGTCACCTTTGCCCTCATTCAAGATACATATTTGCATCTGTTGTTGTGAAACAAAATTAACAACAGGAACAATAAAGTTACCTACTTGCTAGCAGCAGCTCTACATTTGCTGGGGTCTGCTCTGTGCATTTTGAAGACCATTCCATGCTCTTCAGCCCCTTCAGGAGGAAATGTATGGTTCTAGGAAAATGCGTCTTGACCTGATGCAAAGCTGTGACGCAGCCTGCAGCTGCTGCAAGCCCTGGCATTCTACCTGCAGCCCCTCCAACAACTCTGATGTTCCCTGCATCGACTTCAACCACTGCGGCAGGACCTGAGGCCCTTCAAAGCCTTGTCACACACCCTGCAGCCCCTCGAGCCCCTGGCATGGTCCCTGCAGCCCCTCCAGCCCCTGGCATGTTCCCTGCAGCCCCTCCAAGCCTGGCACAGGCCCTACAGCTGGCTCCGGGGACGACCCCGCTGCTGTCTCAGGCACCAATACACACAAGGGGAAGGAATGCATGCAGAAGTCATCTCGTTTTGGAAGGGCAGAAAGTCCTCCCAAGAAGAGGAAGGAGCAAGAGGAAGGCGAGGCAGCCTACCCCAAGGTAGGGCCATCCCAGGGCACAGGAGGCTGTTGGAAAGGAGAGCAGAGAGAAAAGCATCAGGAAGCAGGTGATCCCCATCCCTGGGCGAGCTGCGAGCCATGGGACAAGATTGCAGCTGTCCTCCAGGCGAGCACATTGTCAGCTGGCTGCTGCGCTGCTGGGACAGCAGCTGCGGGAGCCTGGCAGCAGAGGGCAGGGAAGCCAAGCAGCTGGGATCCTTCTCTGGGGAAGGGGGCACTGAGAAAGCGCTTGCAAACGGGGCACAAGCCCTCAGCCTCTGGAGGCGTGAAGGAAAGGGATCCCTTCTGGGAAGATGCTGTGGGCTTGCTGAGGCTCGAAGAACAGATGGTGCTGGCTGCTACCAGCGTGCTGCAGCAGCGGCAAGACAGAGCCGTGGTGGTTTTCCTCAGCTGGGCAGCTGAGCTCCAGCACAAGCGCTCTCTCCCTGCCCCTCCTCCAACGCCAAGGGGAGAAAAGAGGCTGGCAAGGGCTCAAGGGCTGCCAAAAGGACAGGGAGATCACTCCACAAGGAGCGTCACGGGCAAAGCAGGCTCAGCACAGCCTGTTCCAGTCCAGCCCGGGGCCTGCTCCTGCGGGGGCTCTCCACAGGCCGCGGCCTCCTCCAGGCCACAGCCACCTGCTCCACCGGGGGCTCCTCCACCCGCAGGGGGGCTGCAGCGTGGAGATCTGCTCCACGGGGGACCCATGGGCTGCAGGGGGACAGCCTGCTCCACCAGGGGCACAGCCTGCTCCACCAGGGGCCTCTCCCTGCACAGGCCGCAGGGGAACTGCTGCTGGGAGCCTGGAGCACCTCCTGCCTCCTGCTGCACGGACCCTGGGGGCTGCACAGAGCTTTCTCACTCCTCCCTGAGCCAGACGCTGCTGGGCAGCAGCTTTTGTTCCCTTTCTTAGATGGGCTCTCCCCCAGGCGCAAACATCATCCTTTTGCTCTGCGTTCTGGGCAGCAGCGGGTGGGTCCCTCCTGGAAGGAGCCTCCTGGAAGCGGCTCTGAGCTCCCATGGGGCAGCTGCTGCATTCTCCTCACAGAGGACACCCCTGCAGCCCCCCGCTCCCACAGCCTGGCCACGCAAACCCAAGCCAAGACACCGAGCGAGCCTCCCTGATTGCCAGCCAGCAGCTGGCTCAGCCTGGGACCCCAGGCCAGTGCCCACAAGACTCTCCTGGGCCTTGAAAAGCAAGCCTTGTGGGGACGGAGCACCCACAAAGAACGGACTCACACAACAGGACTCCTTGCCAACACTGCCTCACAGACACCTGGGCCTTGAGCGGGTAGCTCACCTTGAGCGAACTCATTTCCTTCCCAGTAGCTGAAATGTGCCCTTTCGGGGGCATTTGGGGGCTACAGCGTGCTGCTGAGAGGGTTGTTGGAGCTCCTGCAGGGCAGTGCTTCCACTAAGGCAAGGCCTTTTCTGCATCTTCTACTGCCCTGCAAGCGAGGATGCTTGGGGCACACAAGAAGCTGGCAGGGGACACAGCTGCAGGGATTGCAGGGATTCCTAAAGTCATAGCCAAATACAAGAAAGACAGGAGGACGTGATGCTTCCGAGAGAAAGGAGCTCGCTTTGGGGTCCAAATCCATCCCTTTTTCAGGAAAGCAAGAGATGCTGTGCATTTCTCTCGTCCCCCTGAGACAGCCACTGGGTGACGATGGTGCCAAGTGTCTGGAAAGAGACCTTGCTTTCTCAGGCCCAGGTGTCCAGCTGCACACCAAGGCCGTCCCTGGCTTCCAGGCGCAGTTGCCAGGCCCAAGGCCGAGCTCCCCTGCGAACCCCCAGCCCAGCAGACCTTGCTCCTGGCATTGTGGAGCAGCCATTTCACGGCAGCCTTTTCCCCTGGCAGTCAGCTTAGCGCCGAAAGCTCTGTCACCGGGACACCCGAGAGCCGTGGCAGCTCAGCAGAGAGTCACTGTCAGCCTTGGAGCTCACAAAGGTGGGTGGCCGCAAGTGCCCTGAGCGTCCAGCTCGCAATGAGGACTGCTGTGGCACTCAAATTGTCACCTGTTTGCTGCGATGCTGGGATACCTGCTCTGGTAGCCTGGCATCAGAGGCCAGGGAAGCCAAGCAGCTGGGATCCTTCTCTGAGGCAGGGGACACTGAGAGTGGAAATGGAAATGGGGCACAAGCCCTCCGCCTCTCAAAGGAACCCCTCAGATGTTTAGGTATAGTAAACTTATGTATATCTGTGTGACTCTAGACCACAACATGTTAGTGTTCTGGTTTGTCCACTGCTTTGTTGTGGGGGCTTTGAGTTGGCCTCTACTCTTTAGGTGAATGCTGACTTCATATCTATGGTGCACTTTATTCTTAAAATGGGAAGTTTCTACCAATTTCCTGTCCAAAGTTCCTCATAAGCCAACTGCAATCATCATTTCAGATGTATCTCCCAACTTACACATTTCCTAATTCTCCTTGATATTTACTCAAGAAATGCATTTTCACAGAGACATCATATTTTTCTCTCAACTGGCATCTGGCTGAGCAGAATGATGTCCTTTAATTCCCTTCCACACAATAGGCAACTTGTTCCTTCTGTCTTCTGAACACTTCCTCCTAAGTTCAATGTGAATACAAGTGGCAGAATTTTGCCTCATGTCTTATATGTGTGGCAGGGCTGCCCTGTCAGGTGTATTTATACTGGAGAAAAAAAAAAAAAAAAAAAAGAATAGCCATACATACCATATAACCACTTAACTTTTTCAGTTCTTCTGTTAACAGTGCATGAACATGGGGTTTTGTTGTTTTATTGTTTGTTTTAAACTCCTGACTGCCATATAGCAAACATGACAAAAAAAAAAAAAAAAAAAAAAAAAAAAACACCCTTTGTTGAGAATCTCTAAGCATGGCTCTACTTTGTATTATCAAATGTCACTTCACCTGAACCATTTCAATCACAAGGGATATCCTTCTGTCAGGCTCGGTAGTACTTCCCAACTTTACGTCACCTGGAAATCTCAAAGCTCATATGTAATTTTTAGTCTTCGGCCACCATATCCGTACTGAACATACCTAAATTTGAAGTCATCTCTGCTCTGAATAGGAGGTTGGGTTTTCAGAGCTCCCTTCCAGCCTACATTTCTCCATGAGTCTTTGCCTCCTTAGCAGCTGCAGTTTCAGAACTGTCTCTGAGAATCACTACAGGTAACCTCTCCTTTGCCGGTAATTCCCTCTTCGAACAGTGTGAACAATTGCAAACTCCCTTGATTCACTTGCAGCCCCAAAGCCCAAATCCATAGATAAGGTATCAGAAGCTCACAGAAAGTGAAATAGATGTAGTTCATCCCCTGTGTAGGGGAACACTGGTCCTACAAAGGCAAGCTACTAAATTCTCTGGAAACAAATTAGCTTTAATAAATTATCTTGTAAATTCCACATTACCCGCTACTTCCCTAGTCTTATCTCTTCTTGCTACAAAACTTTGCCCAGCGTTGATGTCAAACTAACAGGCCTGCACTTGTCTGGATCACTCTTTACATTCTCCTGGACAGAAGTATATTTGTTACTCTCCCATTCTGGGGACTATCCCTCTATCCCTGATTTGCACAGTTGTGATGTATTTTTCCTACTTGAGTTGTTGTTCTGTGTGCCAATGCTGTTAATAGGCTAGGTAGATATCAGCTTGTCATTTTTCACTTGAATCACTGTAGATTTTTATTTCACCTCAGATGATGTTGTGCCTAGTGCCCTACCCTCATTTGCAATGGGAATCCTGTCACTGCCCTTAATATCACATTGTTGTTGCTGTTAGATGCAGGAAATAAGATTTGCAGCATTTGAGACATCATTAACTTTTGATCTATTTTTGCCTCGAGTATGCAACTGTCCTAATTTGTTCTCTTTGTTCCCCCTGGGTTCTGTGGCTTAAGTATCATTTACTATTATTGTTTAATTTCCTATGTGAAGGAGGTTTTGGGTCATTCGTACTTTATTTTTGCAGTTTTTAACCTCTGAAATGTACCTTTTCTCATTGCTTTTTTCCCATCTGAATTTTGAATTTTAACTCTGCCTTCTCTGCACTCCAGTCCCAGAAATGCTTAGTCAGACTCAATGATTCATTTCCTTAGATTTCAAAGTTTGCATTTGTAAGCCTCAAAAATTTCATTCTAAGCCTGGTTTTGTTTTATGTTTTGTTTTATCAGTTTTATGGTATGATAAGCTTTTGCTTCCACTGAAGGGTAGAAGTCATTACGAATAGTGCCAACAAAACAGAAACATAACAATGAAAATGATATTTGAATTCAGAATAGGTATTTAAAAAGTTCACCTTCTCCAGCACAAATGGGGAAAGTAAAATAAATAAATAAATAAATAGAGCAGTCCTAAATCATCAAAACTGGCCAAAGAATTAGAAGAAGCACTATTTTTCCAAGGCTGCAATGTTTTCCATTCATCTCACTGGGCCAGCAGAGCACTAGAGAGCTGGATGCACTGAAGTCCTGGCTCATACCCTAAATGACCTGCAGGAAGATCTTCTTATCTCTGTCCCCCCGTTTCTCCTTTCAATCTCTGTTTTGTCTGTTTGTATCACTAGCTATCAAAGCGCTACTGAGATATGCACGTGCAGCACCCAGCACAACCTTGTTTCAGGCTCCAGTGGGACCTTTAGGCATTACCATCCTATAAACAAGTAACAGTGATAGTGAGCGTAATTACAGTCGTCAAACTATTCCAGCTCCACTTCATTAGCCATGCCCTGAGCTAAATAACATTTTAATCAGTCTGATATGTCACCTGTGGCTTTCTTCACTGTCACTTGCAATCCAGCAAACTCCTTCCTTCATGTTTCTAGATTAGACAGAGGGTTCTTAACTGCAGACATCCACTTCCCTGTTCAGGAAGCAGTGAGACCTTTCATCTTCACCCAGAATTAAGATGATATCCAAGCATCATGAGACACAGCGCGTGTGTCTCCTAGGCCCATCCCATAAGAGCAGGACATTTACCTCACATGAGAAGAAGACTTAATGCAGAGGCAAAGCAAGATACTCGGTGTCAAAGCCATGTCTGGATGATCATTAAAGACAGATCAAAATTACCCAGTACAGGAGGAAAATCTATCATTTGAAGAAGATTATGGTCTCTGATTATTAGTTTCAAAATTAGTTTTTTTCTTTGGATTTCCTCTGAACTTAAACTTAGTTTGGAATGCCTTTGGTTTTGAATAGTTCTGAAATTGTATTACTTCTCCTAAGTAAGTTGATAGTCTGTTCTATTTACGTGAAATTCAAATAATATTGTGAAGGATCTGCCATCACTTTTACTGTGTGCCAGGCCGAGAGCCTTCCTGTACTTAAAGGCAACCTATAGGAAAGCTGGGGAGGGGGTCTTTATCAGGGCCTGGAGTGACAGGACATGGACTAATAGCTTTACACTGAAAAGTTAGATTTCTAATATATGTTAGGAAGAAATTCTTTACTGATAGTACTTCACATCCAGCCACTCCAGCCCCTGGCATGTTCCCTGCAGCCCCTCCAAGCCTGGCACAGGCCCTACAGCTGGCTCCAGGGACGACCCCGTTGCTGTCTCAGGCACCAATACACACAAGGGGAAGGAATGCATGCAGAAGTCATCTCGTTTCGGAAGGGCAGAAAGTCCTCCCAAGAAGGGGAAGGAGCAAGAGGAAGGCGAGGCAGCCTACCCCAAGGTAGGGCCATCCCAGGGCACAGGAGGCTGTTGGAAAGGAGAGCAGAGAGAAAAGCATCAGGAAGCAGGTGATCCCCATCCCTGGGCGAGCTGCGAGCCATGGGACAAGATTGCAGCTGTCCTCCAGGCGAGCACATTGTCAGCTGGCTGCTGCGCTGCTGGGATAGCAGCTGCGGGAGCCTGGCAGCAGAGGGCAGGGAAGCCAAGCAGCTGGGATCCTTCTCTGGGGAAGGGGGCACTGAGAAAGCGCTTGCAAACAGGGCACAAGCCCTCAGCCTCTGGAGGCGGCGCCTGTCAGGCGTGAAGGAAAGGGATCCCTTCTGGGAAGATGCTGTGGGCTTGCTGAGGCTCGAAGAACAGACGGTGCTGGCTGCTACCAGCGTGCTGCAGCAGCGGCAAGACAGAGCCGTGGTGGTTTTCCTCAGCTGGGCAGCTGAGCTCCAGCACAAGCGCTCTCTCCCTGCCCCTCCTCCAACGCCAAGGGGAGAAAAGAGGCTGGCAAGGGCTCAAGGGCTGCCAGAAGGACAGGGAGATCACTCCACAAGGAGCGTCACGGGCAAAGCAGGCTCAGCACAGCCTGTTCCAGTCCAGCCCGGGGCCTGCTCCTGCGGGGGCTCTCCACAGGCCGCGGCCTCCTCCAGGCCACAGCCACCTGCTCCACCGGGGGCTCCTCCACCCGCAGGGGGGCTGCAGCGTGGAGATCTGCTCCACGGGGGACCCATGGGCTGCAGGGGGACAGCCTGCTCCACCAGGGGCACAGCCTGCTCCACCAGGGGCCTCTCCCTGCACAGGCCGCAGGGGAGCTGCTGCTGTGAGCCTGGAGCACCTCCTGCCTCCTGCTGCACGGACCCTGGGGGCTGCACAGAGCTTTCTCACTCCTCCCTGAGCCAGACGCTGCTGGGCAGCAGCTTTTGTTCCCTTTCTTAGATGCAAGATCTTCTTAAATTCAGTCCAGCCAAGTAGGAAAAGTAAATGTGGACAGCTGTATCTTGGCAAAGAAGATAGTAGGGAGCAAGGAGGTTCAGCAGTCAAGATGGAAGGTGATGCCATGAGGCTTACAGGCTAGTAATGTTCTAGTGAAACCCAGCCTTCCTAAAGAAACCTGCCTGACTACTTGATGTGAGTAACAGACTCTGTTCAGCTCTTTCCTAACATAGAAACGGTGCTGACTGCTTCTTCAGAGTAACAGAAGTTCGTGATACTACTGAAATAGTTGTGGTTCAGATGTAGATCTGATTTCTCCTAAGCACACTGAATTCACAACTGTTGATCCTCCAGAGGAGGCTTTGCAATTGAACACCTGGAGAATAGGTAAATTTCCCGCCGTTGTTCTCCTCTCCTCTTGTTTTGTTTTGTTTTGTTTTGTTCCTAGTAGCATAGGCTTAAGACTCTGAAGAAACAGGCTGCTTTTTTTCATTTCCAGCACTGGCTGTTCCTCCTGAGCCCCGCCTTCTATTTTTGCAGTCATAGGATATGTGAATGTAAATTCGTGGAGAGAGGTAGAAAACTCTTTCAACTGGTGTTTTTTCGGCTATGTGGGGAGAAGAAATAGAGTGGCTTTGAATATTCTGGCTCTTATTCAGAGCAGCATGTGGAGGGAGACAGATGCGTTTGCTTTTTTAGTGCAATGGCTTCAGAAGCAAGAGGGGAAAAAGCACTTTCTCTGGGAGCTGAAGAAGGTGTCCTAATCACCGGAGAGGTTTCTAAATGGCATATCTTTGCGGGCGTTCCTGTAGTCCGGAGGTTTTTGTTTGTTTGTTTGACGTTGGAAGGTTTTACTCTTAATATTCACGTCCTTCAGCAGAAGTGAGAAATGTGATTTTATTTTGTGCAGTGTCGTGGACCCTCCGAAATCTCCTGGGAACGATGAATACCTCGCCCAGTACCAATGTGATGACGGTGGAGACAAGGAGAAAGCAAGAAGATCAAAAGAACGTGACCTCATTTCAAAAGAAACCGTTTTGTCCGGCAAAGAGTCTTGTGAGCCTGGTGAGAAATTGCGGCATACTTCCTCTCTCGAGTCTGACACTGAATGTAGCTCTAAAAACCTTTCCTCCTCAGCTGTTACAGAGAGATGCCAAGATACAAAGGACAAGACTAAAACCACTGAGAAAGAGCATTACCAAAGCAAGAGGGAACATGCTCCTAGTGAAGAGAAGGAGAGTCAAAAAGCAGGTCCTTCCAGCAAGAGAAGGATAAAGTTGAATACAAAGAATACAAACTTGAGCTCCTGATTGGCTTCATGCTGAACTCTGTGCTGTTCTTGTCCTAATCTTGGTCTCTCCATAGATAATGTGGTTTAAATCCAAATAGAATCGTGCGATGAGGAAGATCTCACTGCAACAAATTCAACATCTAAAATCAAAGTTGACATTTTCCGTGATTTTCTTCCTGAGCAGAAGTGTGCGGTACTCCTTTTATATTAACGTAGAGATTATTTCAAACAGTCTTGAAGTGCTTGATGACTTAACAGTCTGCAGATTTATTATCAAATCAAAAAAACCCCGACTTGGTAGACTATTTTTTTCCCAGTTTTGAATGACCACTAGGAAGAAGGTTATTCCGGCATCAAGAAAGTCATGTGGAATGTAACAAAATTTACTGAACCAGTAAGTAAAACTTATATTTTTCTATTTGTTCCATTGTTTCAACTCTTCTGACCCTTCTGGACGGCATAGATAACAGAGGGGAGATCGTGGTAATCGGAGCTACTAACAGACTGGATTCTATAGATCCTGCTTTACGAAGACCAGGACGCTTTGGCAGACACTTCCTCTTCAACTTGCCAAATAAAGAGGTGAGAACTTAAATTCAACGTTAGTGCTACCATGGCAAAGTCCAACTTTATAGGAAAAAAAAAAAATATTGACAACTTGAACAAAAGAGTGATACGTGGAGACACTGCGTTGTTCCATGGAGGACAAATCTGGTACTGGATATATATGGTCAGGATGATACCACCAAGTAGTTAGTTCTATAATCAAACCTTTCATTCCCAAAGTTGTACCTGTTTGCTTAATTATTTAGTCCACTTGGGTGTTTTCATCATGAAGTTGTGTTTTTGGTCTCAATCCTTCACTTATGAATGAATAGGGGACGTGTTTGCATTTGATTGTGCCCCTGCTCGGTGGTAGTAGTTTGAGTCATAATTCTTTTCTTCTTTATAGTAATTGTAGCAATTGGAAGCATTGTTCCAGAAGTGCTTTCTGTGAATTTACTGACTGGAAAGCAAATGTGATGAAGTAATGAGACTGTCCCAATGAAAGCTTGCTAAGTTTTAGAGAAGTTTTTTGGACAGCAAAGAAATGTTTCTGGATAAATTTTTCATTACAGTATTTTCCTCTGGGTCCTTAGGTCTCGTAGTTTGGAAACTTGTTATTGAAGCTATAAATGCCTTTTCTTTCACTGTAGGTTCCTAGAAAAAGTTCAGTATAACAAATAAGAAATATTCAATTTCCTGGTTGACAATGCAGAGTGTATATTAAATAACTGTAAAATACTTGAAAGTTGAGCAAGTAAGAAAAGTGTATTAGTAGATGAGGGGTTTTGAGGGAGGACTGTTTTGTTTTTTGTTGTTTGTTTGTTTGCCTTTTGGTTTGTTTGTTTCTTGTTGGTATTTTTAAGGAAAACTTGGGACAAGCTAAAATGCAATGATTTTGCTTCCAGGCTAGAAAAGAAATTGTCAAGATTCATACTCGTGACTGGACCCCTCAGCCACCGGACATGTTGCTTGATGAACTAGCTGAGAAATGCATTGGTAAGACTGAAACAGAAACGGATTCTTGCTTGTGACCAAGTTGTAAAGAACCTTAGCTTGTACCAGGCAGTACCCATGCTCTTGTGCCTTGTTGCACAACTAGTCAACGAGGCAGCTGGCACGCCTTCATAGCAATCTGTGTGAGATCCTTTCATCTATTTACTCTTTGTTGTCGTTCCTCTTGTTGTCTGAGAACATTAAGTGGTTCTGGGGCATCTTCCTCAAGAGTATAGTTTTTGATGAGGAGTCTGCTTCAGCTGCATAAGTGCAGGATATCAGGCAGTGAGCAACATGAAACATCCTTGCAGAGCGGTAGCACTTTGAATTCCCTGTTATGCTGTTTGGTTTTGGCATTACAAATTCTTTAAATGTTGCATGTTGTAAACCTGGGCCTTGACTGATGTAACGTTTGATTTTTGTTTGTTAGGAGACTGTGGTGCAGATATCAAATCCCTCTGTACTGAAGCTGCGCTGTGCTCTCTACGCCAATGCTATCCTCAGATTTATGCAAGTAGGGAGAAGTTGCTACTAGACGTTAATTCTATTAAAATAAAAGCAAAGGACTTTTTCATGGCTATGAAGAAGGTTGTTCCAGCTTCAAACCGGATCAAGGCTTCACCCGTACAAGCACTATCACCCATTTTCAAGCCACTTTTTCAAAGATCAGTAGAGAATATTTTACAAGTTGTGCAGAAGATCTTCCCGCATGCACAGATTGCACTAAAGGAGGACCGACAGCAAGGTATAACCACAGCATCCACTTCTTTATAATTCTGCTAAAGCAAAAACTTGTGGTTTGTGCAATCAACTTATAGCTTTCAGACATAATGGTGGTAGAATTTTATTATTTGCATGTGCATGTCTTTTTTTTGGGCAAGTCTGGAATACAACACATAGGTTTTATTGTGGATTCGAAACTGAAATGCCAAATGGAAGCTCTGAATGACTCAATACACAGTAAAGGACGATGCGTTCTCTACTGAAGCATCCTGCTTCTGACGGCAGCTAAGATAATTAGCATTTGTAGAGGTTGACTTGAGGTTTGAAGTATAAGGCACCTATTTTTCTTTAAAAAATCAAAACTCAGATCTTTGGAGGGGAAGCATTTCTAGGTCAATGTTTCTAATTCCTTTCTGAAGAATGTCAGGACCAGGATACAAGTATAACTGGTCTAAGCTAAATATTGTTTTAGCTATCATCCTTTTTAACCAGTCTCCTAATTTAAACGTTTGTGGATCGTACTATACACGTGCACATGAGATCAATTAGCATTGATATTTACTAGATGAATGGAATTCTGTGGCCATCACATCCTTTATCCCCATGCTTTCATTGTGGGAACCTCCTCCAGAAAGAAATGGTCTTGTTTGTTTGTTTGTTTGTTTTTTTAGCTATTTAGCAACTGCAGAAATTGTTCGTAATCTCCTTTATTCTAAGGGGGAGAAAAAAATCACCAAGAGTAGCGTACCTTATACATACACATCAGTGGTACTTAGTAGAGCTTTGTAGGGCCTTGTGCCATCTCCTTAGATCTGTGGTGGGCTGAACTCTAGGAAATAGCTTTCAGTGTGTGCTCTCAAATGAAGAAAGGGTTTTGGCACTGATTTAGAAGCTGTATTAATGGAAGAGAAAGAGACAAAGGCTATTCAGGAAAGTTAACAAACCTCTTTTGCCTTTCAGAGCATTTCAATCCTATTTTACAAGATGATATGTTTGACAGTGATGACGATGCATGCTTGGTTTCTGGAGATGAATTAAAAGATGGAATGCCTAACGGACCAGAGAAAAAATGCCTCTGTTTCAGCAGGTAAAGAAAGATAGATCCCTGTTATGTTTAAATTCTCAGGTCTGCTGAGTCTTTGTAAACAGTTCCAGCTGTTAAAAGTGCGAGGGGTGGTAGACGAAGGGGCAACATCAAGTTTGTGTGTTGAAGGGGTGCTTGGTATTCACAAGAAGAAAGGGTGGAGGGACTAAAGTTGTAATGAAGTTGCTCTGAATGACCAAATTGAAAAGCCCAGGCTTCTCTTCGTAAGCCAAAGTGATCCGTAGACTACCAGAACACGTTGACTTAATCCATGGCATTCTTTGAAAGACTCAAGACCACATAAATGTGCAGTCTGTCCTTTTAGCTAAAAATAGCCCAACTTTATGGGTTTGTGTTGCCACCTTTTGCCCTTCTGTTTTCCAGGATTGTTAAACCAGTAGTGAATTATGTAGCAGAAAGAAAACTGAGAAATGGCTTGTTAAAACACCTTGAGAAAAATGTGAATGGTGTCTTTATTTGTTAAGCCACCAAGTTGTGTTAATCTTGTGCTATTTTAGTATGGAAGTCATGCAAGCCCACAGTTGGAAAGTTAGATCATGTTGTCACAGCTGGATCAGTTATTTTTCTCAGTTTCTATTGCTGTGCTGTCCAGAAGATTTTCTGTCCTCTAGAGCAAGGCTAAGTCTCTAGCATCTTTGATTTAAGCCAGCAGAGGTACAGCCTGATTGTAGTGGGGAAACAAATGGTCCTCACCAATTTATTTTTAAATAAAAATAAATTTAAAATAAAGTATATAATAAATATATAATAAATAATAAATTTATAATAAAGTAAAGCAAGATTGCAGGGATATTAATTTGCAGTCTTGGTTTAGTAAAGAATAGGAAACACAAGGGAAGAAGGTGAAACAATTGGAATGAGTGAATAACTTAACTGGAAATCTTACATGTATTTAATGTACCGCTGCCATTTGGATTATTTGGGGAGGGAAAAGAAAGTCTATAGGAAAATTACTTGGAACATCTGTGTGTCTATTCAGCACCTCATTTATAAGCTTGTTTTCTTAACTCTTGTTCTAGGAGTGCTTTCTGCGAACCAACATCATGCCAGCCCCGTCTGCTAATAGTAGGAAAAGAAGGGTACGGCCAGGTTTCTTACGTGGCACCCGTGGTGTTGCACGCTTTGGAGAAGTTTCCCATTCACACCCTGGACCTTTCTGTTCTGCTTACAAACGTTGCATCGCCAGAAGAAATCTGCGGACAGGTACCTTTTTTTCTTTTTCTTCTCATCGGATTCACTGACTGTATGTAAAGGATCAATCGAGTTGCAAGTAAGGTGAGCAAAATTCATTGGTAATGGAGGTGGCCTTGTTTTAATGTGCTGGGATGTTTGCTTCTGTCTGAAAATCCCCTTTTCATTTAGACAGCACCACAAACAATCCGGATGTTGTACATGTCCACATTTTCCATACCCAATTTTACAGTGAGGCTGTTGCTAGCAGCTCAGGAAGCTGGGCGGTGTTGCTAATAAACATCTCTTTGTGGAAAGAAATGCTGCTCATGTCACTGGGATCCAGAAAGTAGTTCTCATTGCCTCCTAAGACTGTGTGCTCCCGGTAGATGGCTCTGTATCAGACTGCATGTCGGCTACTTTTTGTAGGCTTCTTCTAAATTATATTAGTAAGGCAACCAAGGTTTGGGGCTTCTGTTTATTTTGTTTTCGCACGGACATACACAACTTGTGCTGTTGCAGTATGTGCACTAAAAGCATTAACATTCAGAAAACACTTCATTTGCACGGTGATGTGGTTTTAACTAGAAAAAATGAACAGATTTGGTGCTTTTACTTTTAGGCAGGAAATCCATTTTCTTGTTTGGCATCACTACCTTAAAATACTTTTACCTTTAGTGGAAACGTTTGAGAGCCATACAAGTAAGGACAGACATGTTACACGACTGAATACTGATGTGTCCCTTAAGCGGGACATTTCCTTTCTTTGTTATGCGATGATTGTGGCTGTGGCCATATAGCTACGGTGTCTAGCCACTGCCTGAATATATCCTTCCCATCTTCTGACTAGAGTTCTCCGAATACTGATAATCTGAAAGGGTGCACAGAGAAATTCCTTATGTGAAAGGATGCTTGCCACTCTGTTCACATAGTTTCATTTCATGGGGCAGTCAGATGGCTATGTAGCTATGTATTAAGAGGTTCTTGTACGTGTTTTAGTTTTCTTACGCAAGCTTTCCTTTTCACTAGCTGATCCGAAATGCTCAGAAGACAACACCAAGCACAATTTATGTCCCAGATATCCATTTATGGTGGGACAACGCTGGACCTGCCTTGAAACTTACTTTTCTAACTCTACTACGTAACATTCCAGCATTTTTGCCAGTTTTGCTGCTTGCTCCGTCTGATGTACGTCACTAGATCTCCCAGAAGAGGTATTTGTCAATACCTTCCTTACTATTTCTTCAGTGTCTTGCAATTTATGAATGCTTTCAGCATCAAAATGCTGTGCTTTCTTAAATGCATGCTGTTATTACTCAGGCACCCTAACAAATCACTTAAAATTTGCTTAGAGAAAAAAATACTGTGAAAGCATCTGCTTAAGTTTTTTTCTGAGTCAAGCAAGTGACTTTCACCCCCTTCTCACACATGCAAATAATAAATTAATACAATAATTCTGGTGGCTACAAAGTGGTTCAGTCAAGAATATGCAGTGCTTGAAATGACAAGAGGATGTTTTTACTGAAGAGATTTCTTCTGACAGTCTGCCATTCCATGCTATGTTGGGTAAACTGCTAATAATGCAATTTAGTAGAGAATTGAAACACTTTGATTAAAAAAAAATAAGTAAATCAGTTTCTTTCTTCATATAGGCCAAAGCTTTCCAAGCTGGAAAGCTGAGTTCCAATTTCTGCTAAAGTAACTTTGGAATCGAATTCTAGTTGTATTCCTAAATAAACTGTAGTAAAAGTAGGTGCAGAACTTCATTGACTTCTGAGAGTTTACATTAAGGGAAGGTGCCCAAAACAGGACCACGCTGTTGTCATTCTGATGATTTGGTCTCAGTCACTGGGGGAAGAGAACGGGTCTTACCTAGACGTGTTTATTATCAACTGCTTTGAAAGTGCTTGAGTTCCCACAGAAGTTTTTGTACAGGCTGTAAATTCCTTCTAAAATAAGTAGTGAAATTCCTCACCTACCTTTTAATACTAGAACTTGAAAATGGAGGAAGACGTAGAGGTACTAGCTACTTCAGACACCTTTTGGGAGAGAAATAAAAACTCAGCAAAAAGCCCTCACTTGTCTGCTGAAGCCTGTCTCTTCCCTCGATAGCCATAAAGGTTCTAAGTAAAGGCTGCAGCAAGACAAGTAAATACAAAGGAGGCGCTGTTGGATGTGGTGAAAGCCATTACTTTACCAGTGTAGCGTACAATCCCTTCAGCGAGCTTTAATTCTACAGGTGATTCTTAAAGGTGATATTTGAATTTGCCGTGCCAGCCTCTGAAAATGTAGCGTTTTAAGGCCAGGATGATAACTTTTTTCAGTTTGTGTTCTTCAGGTTATTCTTAATTTGAAAAGGTACTCGTCTTTTTGGAATAGAAGATGAGTTTTTTGTGGCTTTAAATCTGAAATGTCTTTCCTCCTTCTGCTTTAGATGCAAAAATTATTTAATAAGGAATTTGGAGAAGTGTGCAATATTGAGTTGCCTGGTAGGGCAGAGAGAGCAGCCTTTTTTTGAGGACCTAATTCTAAATGAAGTGGCTAAGCCTCCCGTAAAGAAAAGAGGTGAGGAGGATATGAGAAGTACATCTAAAACTTTCCTATCGAAGTTACTAGCTCTTTGGGCTTTGCTTTGGTGGTCATTTTCTGTCAGTAATTTGTCATATGCTTGTATTTGAGTACTGTAAATTGGCTAATTTTTCCTGATGAATTGAAGTTGATTGGACATTGGAAGTTGTGCCTGTAGCACCACCAGCTGAGCCTCAGAAGCCACAAGAGGAAGAAGTAGGGATGCTGGAGGAGGAAGAGGAGGATACCTTGCGTGACCTTAGAATTTTCTTGAGGGACGTTACTCACAGACTTGCCACTGACAGACGTTTCAGGGAATTTGCAAAGCCCGTTGACCCACAGAAGGTAAAGTAGTGCTGATCCGTGTGTGTCTGTAACTTCTCAGTGTTCGTACTTCTCAGCGTTTTGGGGAAGGTTCAACTTTGTTTTTAGGGCTGCACTGTAAGGATTTTGCAAGAAGCAGAGGCAGTGCTTTTACTTCTGCTGACTCTCAAATGTGTCTTATGGGATTATTCGCTGAAAGCCCTGGTTTCATTCTAAAAAGCCAGTCCAAATGCCAACACAGTTTGCTCGTGAAAAAGCTTTGATATGTAGGCGTGTCACAGCACTGCAAAGCACAGAGATCTTTCCTTATAATTACAAACAGTATTTACAGGACTACTTGAGTGAAGTCTGAAGCCCTTTCTTGGACTGTCAGTTCCTGTGGGAACAGGAATAGGAGCAGCAGTTTGTAAAACTAAGTTTTGAGATCCTGTTCTCTGTTTCATCTGGAACTCCTCAATAGGAATCAACCATAAGTGCAGTGTGTTTTCTTTTTCCTCCAATTGGCTGCTTAGATGCCTTTTTCTCCTTAATTTATGAGATAAGCCTAAACTAGGGGCGTATATTTCAAAGACAGATGTAACTTGAATATACCTGCGGATCAGCAAAGTCCTCTTGATGTGGGCCTCCACTGGCTTTTCTTCCCCTTTTCTCCTAGGTTCTTGAGCTGTGAAAAATCTAGACAGATACATATGTCCTCATCTGAACTGGTCATTAGGCTCCTCTTCTGGTCTGAGGGAAGAAATGAGCACCTCAGGGCCCAGTTATCTCATTCTAAAGTAGATGCCTGCAATAGGTACTTCACAGGTGCAATTCATGCACCTTTTCCTCAATGTCAACAACAAAGAGAATGCCGGATGGCTTGCTCAGCTTTCACTGTTGTGATTTTCTGAAGCAAAGTGAAATGAATCTCCCACCCTCAGTGTTTCTTCTCTACCATGCATGTGCTTCTGACCTCCCTACTTCTTGTTGTCCTCTCGTGGCCGCTCTAATGAAAAATGAAAAAGCCCTTCCATTTTTGAGAAGCAAACTGGTTAATTTCATCATCTTCTGATGCATCGCAAATGTTCAGAGTTTTTAGGAAGTCGTTTATTTAAAGTCTTCAGAATAATTTTGGTAGACAGTGTGCAAGGTTAAGAAAACCTCTGAATGCTTGTATTTGATCTGCAGGTACCTGACTATGCCACAAGGATTAAAGAGCCGATGGATCTTTCAACAGTTCTGACTCAAATTGACTCGCGCCAGTACCTCGCTGCCGGAGACTAGCTGAAGGACATCGATCTAATCTGTAACAATGCCTTAGAGTACTACCCGGATCAAAGATCTACAGGTGAGGATGTGCTTTTTAGCCCTAGTTTAAAAAATCTGTCAAACGTATAGATGGATAAATGCTGTGTGCGGACAATAGACTTCGGATGGATTAGCTGATTTTGGACGTCCAGACTGTAAATATTTTATCATTTTGCTACTTGGGCATGGAATTGTGATATAAGTGTTCCCAAGGAACTAGTGCTTTTGTTTTAATTAACTTCGATGTTGTTATGCTGAAAATATTCACTGAGAGAACCTTTCGGAACCAACCTATGAAGAAAGCAATTTTCTTCTGTGATCAAAAGAGTTTCATTGGTTGGTAGACAACATTCAGTTAAAGTGTGTAAAATTTCAGATCGTCACAGCGCCTATGTTTTGCAAGACACTGCATATTCAATGGTGAGGAACGAACTGGATACAGAGTTTAGACGACTTTGTGAACAAATTAAAGAATCTCGTGAGAAAAGAGGTACGTGCTTTAACGCTAAGGATTTGAAGACTTGTCTCTGCATTTGTAACTGAAAATGCACGACGAAGATCTTTGGTATCTATTCTTTCTTGCAAGGTCGCACCTCTGCAGCGTGTGCTCCATGCGACAACTCCAAGTCACCACAGCAGAACCCTGCTACTGAAGACGAGAAACCAGATGAAGAGAGTAATGAAAATGAGGAGATGCCAGCGGCACCTGTAGATGCCAGTACACCCATTTCTAATGGCAAGTTGCATTTTATTCAGCTGCTCTTGTCATTCATACCTTCTCTGTTCTTGAGGCGCAACAGGTGTCTCTGATGCCTGGCTCTTTATGGCAGAGGTAGTTTGTTTTCAAATTGACTTCCAAATGGGAGAGAGAAATCCAGAGGTCATTCATTCAATATAGCGATGAATTAAAGTTCAAAGAAAGTTGGTTCATTTGATGTACTCTTACTGGAACTTCATTTTGTAAACAGAACGACCCCCCACTCAAGGATATGACAGCTTCCCTCCCGTACTAAAAATGATAGTACTCACCCTTGTAGGAGCAGCAATGTGAAGAAGGTCAAGGGCAGTAAGAAGGGTTCGAAGCTTTGATATAACAAGCCTTTCACTTTTTTTGACAGAGCTCCTAATAAGCATCTTTAGCAAGGTCTGGAGATGGGAGAAAAACTCAAACTAGATTTTAATTCTAGGATGTATAATGTCAAGCTTGACTGTTCCTCTGAACAGTCAATTGAATTTAAATTTTTTTAATTTAAATTAATTAGTTTATTTTTTTTTAATTTAAATTCAACTGAATTTAAAGTTTTGAATTTAAATTCCAATTGAATTTATTGAAAAAAATTCCAATTGAATTTAATGTTTTGTTGTTGTAGTTTTTCACGAAACACTAAGTTTATGTGAAAGGTTTTGCTGCAATATCTTTTTGCCAAGGATATTAAGCTTAAGTTATCCACAAGAAAACGGTGGGGAAAAGGAAGCTTTAGTTTTGAAAGTTTTTTTTTTTTTTTTTTTTTTTTTCTCTCCAGGTTTTTCTTGAGCACAGCAGCGTTTCAGTGTCTGCCTGCCATTAGTTGCCCCACTACCAAGTCAGGAGGGTCAATTAAACTTGCGTGAGGCAGAATTTCTTTATCTGAATCTACGTGGTTCACATAAATATATTCTTGTTTCCTTCTTTCCCTAGGATTATTCTTCTCCCAGTAATGAATGTTTCAACGGACACCGTTGAAGATCAATGAGCAAAAGCATCCTGCGGTGTTCAGTCTCCAGCTTTGAAGAAAGTATGGCGATACTGAGGGGAAATGTCAAGAGAAGACGCTTTTCAAGGTACTGTATTTCTATATGTTCAATCTCTGTTCGATTTGTAGATTGAAAAGCAAGAGAGAAAGCATGTGCAGTGAGTTGTGGCCTGATAAACCTCCGGCTAAAATCAGCAGAGGCCTATGAGCATGCTGATGGCGTACCAGTACCTTAAAACTAGAATCCCTCTTCTCAGTGAAAGTCTTCTGCTTTTCTAAAACAAACCTGTTTTTTTCCCCAACCCCTTTGAGGTGTTGTTGTGGTTTAACCCGGCCGGCAGCTAAACACCACACAGCCCTTCTGCAACCCTCCCACCTCCCTCTCTGGGATGGGGGAGAGAAACGGGACAGTGAAGCCCGCGAGTTGAGATAAAGACAGTTTATTAAGACAGGAAAATAATAATAATGATGATGATGATGATGATAGTACTGCTACTAGTAATGTGTACAAAACAAGTGATGTACAATGCAGTTGCTCACTACCCGCTGACCAGTGCCCAGTGTAACCCCTAGCAGCCCGGCTGCCCCGCCCTATCCATGGTGCAGCGTGTTGCCATAAGGCATAGAATTCTTTGGCCAGTTGGGGTCGGCCATCCTGAGTCTGTCCCCTCGCAGCTGTTGCTGTGCGCCGATTCTGATCGCCAGTAGGACAGTGAGACACCGAAAGGTCCTTGGCTTGTTGTAAGTACTGCTCTGCAGCAATTGAAATATCGGGGTGGTATCAGCACTCTTCTAAACATCCTTTCACACATCCTCAGCCAAAACATAGCAACCTACCCGCTACTAGGAGGAGAACTAACGCTGTCCTAACTGAAACCAGGACATGTATCTTTTCCACTTGGGTGCTATTGCTCATAATTTTGAGAATTCAACATGAGCAAGCTAGGAAATGTGGGTACATACAGAACCGCGTGTATATGGCACACAACAGACTTGGGATGTGGATCCTGCGTGAGGCCTACAGGCTTCTCTTTGTATACCATGGAGCACTGGCTTGTAAACATGGTGAAATTTCCCATCCTTGATGGGTCTAATACAACAAGTCTTTTCTCCCTTCTCTGCCCTGTCCTCTTTCTTAATGTAGGCAGTTGAGAAAGCCAAAATTGGAACGAAAAAAAGAATATAACACAGGTAAGTGGCTGTAAGTCCCCGGGATACCTATTTACGCTGGTTACTGAAGAGGATGGCACTTGGTCACTCCATGGCTTTCATTTGGCCCCAAAGCCTTCTGTAGTCAGCTGAATTCACTCCTCAGTGACTTTTCTGTGAAGAGAGGTAGGTGCAAATAGGAGATTTTATGAATTCCTTGGGGAGGGAGCAGTGTGAATTGCAGCTTGGTAGGCACAAAGCAAACTGTTCTAATTGTGCAAAGTAAATCGATACTTGATAAGTTCAAACTTAGTTTTATAGTTGGCAAGCACAAAAGTAAACCTTAGCTGTGATCCTAGCAGCACAGCGGTGTAGCTCTTCCCTTCCCCTTGTCCTCTTAGCTCTTTTAATGACAGTGCAAGCAACCAACCTGTGCCAAAGGGTGCTGTATGGCAAACAATGGGCAGGCTTTTTTCTAAAAAGCACGAGTTTGAGTTATGTGGTGTTTGGGTGTTTCTCTTGAAACGATTCTTCCCTCCTTGAGCTGTTAGATCCTAATGCAGGAAATGGAAGTGCTGCATGCATAAACAGAGTAATCAAACATACACCTCTTAGGAAGAGGCTTGCAATGTCCTAGTGTTTGTTTTGAGCACTGTTAGATACAGTTTGACATGAATGGAGTGAAAACACCTTAGAGAAAGGTGTTGATTGTTCTCACTTTTCCAAGACAGAAATAAGTGGAGTAGATTTCCCTCCTGCATGGAACAAAAGTTGCACGTTTGTTTTTGTCTGACTAGCTTTCAGTCTCTTTAAAAATTTCCCTACAGGTCCCAGTTTTAAGTAGACAGTTTAAACGTGCAGAGCGATAAAGAAGTGGAATGCAGTGGTTGTGACACCAACTTCTGATCTGAAATGTAAAGAAAACTCAATCCACTTCAGGGTGCCTTTTTTGTTTGTCTGTTTCCATTTTACAAGAGCAACGGTGAAATAAGGAGAATCCCATCTTCACTGTTTCAAAATCCTTTGTTTCTGCGTTTCAGTCACCAGAACACTGAGGAGTAGAGCTGGTGCAAAAACTGTGAGACGAGTCCACGGAGAAAACAGGGACTTGGAGCTGCGCCGCAGCTGTAGAGTCGGACACAGGCGGTACTCGACTACTAACTCGTCCATTCTATTTGACAAACTTATGACAAAGTAAGTCATCTTTTCTTGCAGACCTCTTAGAATGATCTTTCTTAGCAAGCCTTTGCACTATGGCATGATGTTGGCCTCGACTTGCTCTTTAGTTTGACAGCAAAGAGGTATGGCTGCTCCTGGCATTTCCTTCCTGTTTACAGGGAGACACCGTTACCTGGCTAGATAAACAGATTTTCTTGAAGGTGCTATTTCAGCATATAAGAATTGATTTAAAAAACAACAACAACAACAACAAAAGTGCTTCATGGCTTGCTAGTTTTGTAATCTCACATTTCTGCAGGAATACTTGATTTGCTGCATTTCACCATTACACTCGTCAGCGCCGCTGATTCTGGTTTATCACTATTTGCATTGCAAATCTCCTTGTCCAAAGCTTAAACTGATGTATGCACTGCTTGAAAACAAAACCTGAAGTTGCAGAGCAGTAGACTCAAGTCATTATGTTAGCAGCTGTGTAACCATACTGCTTTCCAAACATAAGATGTCCAGCTTATTTTGTTTCTATGAAGAGTTTAAACGGCTCCCGTTAAGCAAAGATGTCCCCACACTGATACTTACTATTAAGCAAGGATTCCACCTCCTTTGGCTGAGGTCTGCTCCCTTACTCACATTGGAACATTCATCCAAGTAGCCTGCAATTCCACACTCTCGGGGGAAAGTCCATAGAATAGCAAAGGTTCCTCCAGTCTCTTCCTCAGCCTTTTTTTGAAGCATGCAATAAAGCAAAACGTTCACAGGCTGCCCTTCCATGCAAAACAAGGCAAATTAGTAAGACAGGAGCCACAAAACTGATTGTCCTTTAAAGTTAAAATGAGATTTGAAATAGATCGAGTTAGCAAGTGTTGTAAGTCTGTAGCTAAGTCTGGTTTTGCCAATGCAGCACAATTCCCTATCACGTAGCCAGAGCTGCTTCTGTAGCTCCAAGAAGCAAAACTGCTTTGACAAAATACTGTGTCATCAAAGCATTCGTTGGCTCAGTAGGCACGGCTCAGGTTCAAGAAGTTTGTGAAAAAATGAGTACTAACAGAAGCAGCAGGGTCCAAAGAAACACTTTATGTCCCCACTGCGAAATGAGGGGCTTTACCTTGAGTGTTATGCACACTGTCAATAGAAAAGCACTGTAACAGAATCTGCCACGGCAGTTTGCATGTTACTGAAAGACCATCAGAGTGGGACTGCAGCAAGATCATTGCGAAGTTACAAAAAAACCATGTGGGGGTGGGAGTTTAGTTGCGTTAGATAACACAATCTTAGATAAAGATTTTGGTCTTAACGTAAAAGTAAGGATGTCTACTGATTTCTTCAACTCCAACAACTGAAGCCCAAGTCTGAAAAATCGCCTTTAAGAATGCAAAGAAAATATTTAACTCTTCTGTATGTTCATACTTTGCTATCAAGCAAAGGAATGAATGCTGATGCCTTAACTATGTAGGGCTGTAGCTTACAGAGAGACTACACCTTCCTGTTTTTTTCCCTTTAAAAACGTTAAATGTACGTGAAATTATTTGGGGGTGTTTTCACATGCAAAGCCTAATGCAGTGCATGCAAGCCCTGTCATCTTCTTCGTCTAGTAGTGTCGCGTTAAGGGGTGTAGCCGATTGACCGTCATGGGTCCCGTCGGATTCAGGGTGCTGAACTATCACGGTCACGGATTCACCAACAACGCAGTACGGCCTCGCTCTAGTCGCATTCAAGGAGAACTCTCACAGCTAGGAAGAATGCAATTAAGTGCAATTTCTTACGGCGACAGGTACACAGGTTCTTTGGATTGTCAGTGATAAATTCACTGTCTGCAAAAGCAAGCTAGCATGCATGAAATGCACAGGTACACAGCCTAGGTATTAAGACATGAAAAAGCATCAAAACTCTAGAGATTTCTAAGATTCCACAGAGACGCCTGGTATAAGCAAGCGTTCAGATCTTACCCCACGGCGTCCCAATGGAGTGGGGGTGGGGGAGTGAGAGGCTCAGCCTGTCGAGTGATGTCAGAAGGAATCCTTCCTGATAGTATCTTCCCTAACATCCCCTTTCTCTTAAAGCAATTGATATTATTTTCTATCTTTAAGGTGGAGCTTGAGTGACTCTAGTCATGCATATCTTGGTTGTGCTTGGTAGAAATGATCTCACTTGCGTTTAAAGGTACAGGCTCTGAGAAATTCCGAGGGCGTGCTCAGTGAGGGGTGGTTGCACCTTGGAGGCGGGTAGCTTTTGGGATGGAGGTGTGCTTATGATGCCTAGTCGCTTAAGGCGATTACTCCACAAGTAGTAACTTAGTGTTGATTTAACTACAGCATATCTAAAACATAAGAAGGATGTTAGTATGGAAGAAGCCGATGAAACCAGTCCTTAAATCTTACTACTTATTGTGCGTGAGCAGACTGGCGTGAGTTTTAGCTATACTGGCAAATATCAAACCACACCTGTGTCGTCCCAAAGCTGGGAAAAAAAACAAAAACAAAAACAAAACCAAGGAAATGTTGAAGCAAATAGGGAGGCCTGTAGCTTGTGCAGTCTTTTAGCTGAGAAAATAAAGAAGGAGAGAGACAGGTAGCCTTGAGCTAGCAGAAGCAAGGAAGAGAAGGGCTAAAAGGGAAAAAACAGGAAGGAGAACACCAGCTCCAGACTGACCTCTAGTAACCTTTTTCTCATTAAGGGTCATTAGCACATTAAAAATCACACCTGTCAAAATGCTAAACTATGCTAATGTGGGATTCGGTGTGTGTCCCCCCTCTCCTGTTCCCCCTCCCCCCCGGTATTCCTCTGTAATGCACAAGCTCAGTGGAGATAAGTTAGGTGAGCTGTAATAACCAATCCAAAGGAGCCAAAGAGAGAGTTTTCACAAGTTTCCTGTGTATAAATGACGGCGATTCGAGTCAGAGGTGTGCTTGCTTTGCGAAAGATGGCCAAGTACCTGACTCTGCAGAGTTCTATAAGTAATTATATAATTAAAAGACCTTCGTGTGCATTCCGACTCTGGGTGCTTATTGGCGCGGTGCAGTCTGCACGAACCTGCAGACAACATCTGTACTCAGTGTCATGCCTACAGACAACCCTTTACTGTTGGGACCTGCATATTTTTCTGTGCATTCAACACAACCCCTTTGGCACAACTAGTTAACCACGTAGCTGCCAGTCCACCACTCAGTTGCACTTGTGAAGAGGAAAAGCTATTTCCGTCTACTGGAGGAGCACATCCTCTAAATGCAAGCTTCACTCAGCTGGTCATTTACTGCAGGACAAGATTTGAAAAGTGTTGTTGAGTTCTGGGTTTCCTGCTTACAGGAAAAATTAAGTGCTAGATCGCCCTCTACTCCGCTTTGTCTGCTGCATTTAATGGAGATAAAACTGATTTCGTTTGCTCCTCCATTTATGGACAATGAGCTGAAGGAACAGGTACAGCACATTAGCCTGGAATGCCTTCCCTCCCAACCAAAGTAAACTGGAGCTGTAACTAACACAAGCAAAAGCAAGGCTTCTGTGTTTTCAGCTGAATAAAGTTCCAACAAAATCATCCTCTGGGATTTGAAGGTTACTTCACATGACATGCCAACGACTCTTTTCCCTCCATTGTAAAGCGGATCCCTGCTGTTAGTTGCTCTAGAAGCAAAGGAATCGTCGGTTTGGTTACCAAATAGCCGCTTCTGCAAACGAGAAGTGTTGTGCTCTCTCTTCCCTTTGAATGACTCCACACTTCTCATCAGCTACTGGATTGCTGACCTAGAATCAGAGAACATCCCAAGGTGGAAAGGACTCCCAATAATCACCAAGTGCAACTCGTGGCTCCACACAGGACCACCCCAAAGTGAGACCCGATGTCTGAGAGCATTGTTCAACACTTGTTGACCTCCGTCAGGCTCGGTGCCATGAGCAGTGCCCTGGGCAGCTGTCTCAGTAGCCAGCCACCCCCTCAGCGCAGCACCTGAGGCGCACGGGGCTCGGCGGGACGGCCCGGGAGGGGAGGACGGCGGGGCGAAGTGGCAGCTCCCTCAGAGCCGTCTCCCCGCCGCCTCGGCCGCATGTCGTGGCTTTTTCGTGTCGGGGCTTTTTCATGTCGTGCCCTCGGTCTCTCGCCGTGGGTGAGATGCTGCTCCCCAGCGCGGACCCCTTGCGCGCGGGGCCTGCCCGCGGCGGCGGCGGGAGGGAAACCCCAACCCCAAAGCCCTCCCGGCAGGGAGAGCTCGGGGTGAGGGCCGATCCGGCACCGACAGTAAACACACGCCGGAGGAAACGCTCTGGTTTTAGCCATGAGCAGCGCGGCCAGGTTCAAAAGGCGTCACGCTGGAGCTCCGAGTTCAGCGGCGTTCCGAGGCCGTTGTGGCGGTTGTGGAGACGGCCCCGGCTGAGGTGGCTGCTGCTGTCGCTGCTGTCCCCTCTGTCCCTGCTGTTGCCGCTGTTGCCGCTGTTCCCGGACCTTGGAGACCCCCGGCGGCTCCCTGTGCCAGGCCCTGTGGCCCCGGGGAGCTGCCCGCCGCCTCGTCGGCCAGCCCGGCAGCAATCCTGCCAGCACAGAATAGCCCACTGCGTTTCAGGGTAAAGTGACGATTAATTTCTATTTCCTGGCCTGGGTGCTGCTTTCTTCTTTAAGGAAGCTTCAAGGTTAAAGGTTCAACTCAGTTATGTCAGGGTTCAACTCCGTTTCGTGAAGGGGCTCTTGTACGAAAGCTTAAGCTGGGATTGACTCTCTGCTAAGCGGAGGCCAAACGTGGACCTACTGAGAAGCAGGTCCTAAGTGATAACATTTTCTAAAGAGACTGCTAAACACATCTGAAGAGTGCTGCTGCAGAACTCTGAATGGGGGGATAGCAACTGTCTTAAGTGATCTGGAATCTTGAATTTACTTTTCAATGGACAAGAGGTGTGTCTCTCAAGGCAAACAAAGAGAGGAGTAACACCCTCTCTTGTCACTCATGTCAACATAAATTTATGCTCAGAGCGTAGGTGTAGGAACAGCATCGGTATGTATATGGAACATCGGGAGAGGAAGCTCTATCGGTATTTACAGTTTTTCTACTATCTTGCCAGAGAGACGTCATCTCCAAATGAGAAATGGATGTATTTTGAAACAGTGGTGGTGGATCGGATTTCTTCTTTCTAGTGTTAATATTTGCTCTTGAATCGTACTTAATACCTGGTAACACCTCAATCAGTTGTCAAAAATAAACTTAAAAATGTGTAAGGCTTATCTCATTGGTCAGTATAAAGATCAAGGTCTTCGCTTCGCTTTGCTTCCCTTCCCTTCCCTTCCCTTTTTTTCTTTTTTTTCTTTTTTTCTTTTCTTCTTTTTTTCTTTTTTTTTTTTCTTTTTTCTTTTTTCTTTTTTTCTTTTTTCTTTTTTTTTCTTTTTTTCTTTTTTTCTTTTTTTCTTTTTTTTCTTTTTTTCTTTTTTTCTTCTTCCCTTCCCTTCCCTTCCCTTCCCTTCCCTTCCCTTCCCTTCCCTTCCCTTCCCTTCCCTTCCCTTCCCTTCCCTTCCCTTCCCTTCCCTTCCCTTCCCTTCCCTTCCCTTCCCTTCCCTTCCCTTCCCTTCCCTTCCCTTCCCTTCCCTTCCCTTCCCTTCCCTTCCCTTCCCTTCCCTTCCCTTTTCATTTTCCCCAGTATTGTTTTTCTGTTCTCCTTCTCACTGCAGTCTTGATTTTGTTTCTTGTCCCTTAAGTATGTTTCCAAAGTGTTGCTGAAACATTTTCCCTTTCAATCCTACAAAAGGAGCTGTCACTGGTGAAGATCGGAGCTTATCCCTGAGCCCAGGAGCTGTCACCTTAGTCTTCCAATCGGACAAGGACGACTTCATTTCTCATGTAAATGCATTTGTCAGGTTTGCGTATTGTTTTTTCAGGAATGGAAAGTGTGTATAGAATGGATTTAAAATCAATTTTAAATGTAAAACGTCAGGGCAAAAAAGTTCTAATTACAACCTCTGCACACAATTTGCCAGCTGTGGGACTAGGAGTTTTCTTATTTACTGTGTTTTGTTTAACGTGTCTGAAGTTTAATGGACAGCAATCAAGGCGTGCTAGAAATCTGAAAGCACTTTATGCTTTGTTCTCTCCATCATTTTGGTATAACAAACTAGCTTATGTTTTAAACCCTCCATGAGGTTAGTGGTTTCCCTAAAGGTAACAAGTCCCTGTGTGCTACAGTAAGACAGTAACAAAACATGAAGTATAGAAGTTCATCCTGTCATTATTCAGCTTCTGCCTATGGACACACAACTACGCTTATTTAAAGCGGTATCACCTTGAAACCTAATCAGCATTTTAAAAAGGACTTTGTAGCAGTTATTGGCTTTTGTCCTGGAGGGCTGAGGTTTGTTTTGTTTTGTTTTACATTCAGCATTTCCGTTTCTAGCTTACATTCCCCTGTTATTTTGCATGAGGAAAGCATGCAACTTTACAAAGTAGAACGGAAAGAGCTGCTTTTTAGTCTAACTTTTCAGTTTTTCATAGGAGTTTTAAATGTGGTAGGAGTAAAACACCAGAAGTACTGCTGCCAAAGTTATATTCAAACTCGTCTTTCTTGGAGAAGCAGAAGAAGCCCAGGGAGAAATGAATTTGCAAACATGCTCTTCATGCTCTCCTTTCCCAAGATTTCTCTGAGATATAGCCCATCCTCTGTGGGTTTTGAGGTATATGGTTCCCAGGAGTGAAAAGGAGGGCCAAACATCTCTCCTCTTGGATCTCAGCATGCCAGGGCTTTAGTGTACTGCCACTTACAGCTCCGCTTTTTCACCTGGAAAAAGCGACCGCATGATGTAGACTGAGGAGCCCTCACAAATTAACTTGCCGTCACCAAGTGACGCCCATGAAAGGTGTATTTAAAAGCTAGGCTCATTATAGAATCACAACAAACCCCTCATGACTGGTGCAGTAGACAGTGAGGTAGAGGGCGAGCCCTGGAAAGACAGAAGAAAAGTAGCAGTGAGTTCTGGGTACCTTTGTGCAGACGAAACAGAAAAACACAGGCAGTGAAGTAATAGTGTTCCGTTACTAATGCCAGCAATAGATAATTGCAACAATTATCTGTTAGATCATAGGTACTAATTAACAGATAATTGCGCAACTCCGGAAATCAATAAATAACTGATTCCCCTCAGAGAATGTCTTCTACATTTTTATATTAAAAAGACTCCAGAGTTGTAATGGATTAAAATCCTACGGAAGGGAAAGAAATGGCATCAGCCACTAGTTCTGCAGAAGCGAAAAGTAATACTGATAGAGTTTAGATGGAAATTTTCACTTTGTGTGTTTAGTTTGGGGATTCTTTTTAAATCATTCATACCAGCGATTTAGTTCTTAAGGCTGTTTCTTTGAGATTAAGTGACAGGACTTCTGTTACTCTTTTCTTCTTGGAATGCTTCTTGATAGTCTTACGTCAGCCAGAACTTCTGTCTCTGTTGCAGATGTGAACAATGACCGTAGCTAAGAAGCCCAAATCTTCAAAGCCTAAAAAGCCCTCTTCAAGGCGGTCTGGCAAATCCAAGAAACCAAGTCCTAAAATACTGATGTCACGCACCGCCAACTGGGGCCGGATAGTGCCTGCAGAAGATTCAAGCCAAGTCTCTGTGGCCCAAGGACGTGGAGGTGCTATTTACTGTAGATCATCTGAAAATTCTAAGGCTTTTGCCCCAAGAGATCTAAGTAAGTGTGTGTTTTATCCTGCCTCCATTTTCTTCAAAGCAAAAGTAGAAAATGCAGTTCTTACTTGTTGCACTGATAGAGAAGGGGACTACTGTGAACAAAGACTTCAAAAGCGAATCCCCTAAGGCAGCTGAAGTGAGTGATGTTACAGAAATTAATTTTGATATATTTACAGTCAACAGAGAAATACGGGGAGCTTTTTGTAATGCACAGATTCCTCCATGTCTTTTCTGTTTTGCAGAGAAAAGTGTTTGATTGTTGCTATTCACAGCTTCCATTTTTCACAGGTTTTTTGAAGGATAACATTGCTCAGGAAAAAATCTGGTATCTGTAGGGGTACCGTCATTCCTAGTTCCTAGTTTTTACGTTTTTACCGTATAATTTCAAGTCTAAGTTTGTGGTTTAAGTTATAATAAGGAAAAAAACAGTAGTTGAGTTAGAATCATAGAATCATAGAATATCCTGAGGTGGAAGGGACCCTTAAGGATCATCAAGTCCAACTCTTGACACCGCACAGGTCTACCCAAAAGTAAAAGTTAATCAGGTTAAAGATTATAGATGGAGAGGAACTTGGCATTAGGTGCTACAAACAGAATGGCAGTTAGCCTTGCCTTAGAAAAATTAAAATGGTTGACTAAAGTTGTTTGTTTGTTTGTTTGTTTTTCCCCAAAACATTGTGTTGACCAGCCAATTTGAATTTGGTGGTATTAAAGCTGTCTGCAATAAGTTTTTCTGGTTTGGATTGTAGCTAGCTCCTCTAGGTGCTCCTGCAGAATAGTATTTTTTTAAATACCTTTCTTCGAAACAAACAAACAAGATCTCTTTTTAAATTTAACTTTCTTGCAGTCGTTAATGATGGAATTGCTCCGCCACAGAGCATTCTTTTTCCACCCGAGAAGATTTGTATGGATTGGCGAGAAACACAAAGTGTTGGAGTTGGCCTGTACAATCTTGGCAACACATGTTTTCTTAATGCTACTCTACAGTGTTTGACCTACACACCCCCACTTGCCAATTACATGCTTTCTCTTGAGCACAGCCAGTCATGTGAGTACTTTCTAACAGTATTTTGAATCTGTTGGATAGCTCTGAAGGTGAAAGAACAGCAGTGATTCTGTGAGAGAAGCTTATTTGCCTGATTTTACCTGTAGCAGCTGGCTTTGAGCACTGTATTAGCAGTGGGCTCCGAATAGCATATGGAGTGCAATTAATGCACCATGGTTTATTTATTTAGTTATTTGTTTGTTTGTTTGTTTGTTTGTTTATTAAAGGATCATTTATTGCTTCATGGGAATAATGAAGTGCATTGGACAGTAATGCATTTAGTAGTAATTTTAGAGAGTAATACATTTTGCAGCCAGTGGAGTTCACATTCCTGTCAGCCTTTACAACTGCGACTTTGCAGTAGTCTTTTAGATTTCTCATCACAAAATGCATTTGAATACAGGCTTAGTGGATATTTTTCTTCTGTCAAGTTGTGTGAAATGAAATGTTACAAGACTGTTGGGACATTGGCATCTTGGGAGAATAGAATGTAGCAAGGAGAGTGGATATTGTATCTATAGTTTAAATTGTACTTAGATGTTTGTAGTTCTGGATATTTCGCTGGACTGGGATGCTTTGTTCTTTCACTCTTCAGGTCGTGAACAAGATTTTTGCATGATGTGCACGATGGAGACTCACATTAACCAGGCCCTGCGTTGCACTGTTGATGCCATCGAGCCTACGCATGTTATCAGTAATCTCAGTCGTAAGTGGCTTCAGATGTGTTTCTTTTCGATAGCTTGTAATCTTCAAATAATTATTTGATGTGTAACACTCCAATGAAGAGAGATTTTAGAAATACAAGAATGATTTCATTTTTAAATGAGGTCAATACTATCATCTTCTTATTTAGGAATAGGACAACATTTCCGTTTTGGCAGTCAAGAAGACGCACACGAGTTCTTGCGCTATACTGTTGATGCTATGCAGGAAGCGTGCTTGAACGGAAGCACCGAGTAAGCATAAACAAGTTCACTTTCATACATTCTCTAGCACCTTCTAGTCCTTTATTTACTCTCAGAAATGATCTCTAGCACCTTTTAGTGCCTTATTTACTATCAGCAACGCAAGTCTACATCATCCTTGGTTTTCATCAAACTCTTTGAAGAGTTAACTCTGTGCCTTAAATCTTCTGAGGTCTGATTATAATTTATTTCCAGATTGGACAGATCTTCTCAAGCTACCACCATCATTCATCACATATTTGGAGGATTTCTAAGATCAAGAGGTACTTGAAAAAATATTCCTGTCCTTAGAACTGATCTGTGTCTTTTGTCGGTAGTAAAGCAGTCTGTAGTTTGTCTAAAGTAGTATCTGTCAACAACTTGAATTTGGACAGTTAGTCTCCTTCACATAATGTTAAGCATTTATATTTTGCTTCCAGTGAAGTGCTTGAATTGCAAAGCAGTTTCGGATACGTATGAGGCATTTCTTGATATCACTTTGGATATAAAGGTAAGATGTTTTCTAAATATAATTCATGATGTTTAAGTACATGCATAACTTTCTAAATTAAACTTGTTTAACTTAAAAAACCAAACCACATATAATGTTAAAACGTAAGAGCTTGGTGGTGCTAAGGAAGTGGATTGGACTTTGTCCTTCCGTGGAACCCATGTAAATAGTCTCCACATTTGCATTGGGTTTAAGGGAAAAGAATTCTCTTTCTGCAAAAATTATAATGCTGTCATACTTCTTTGTTGTTCTACCTCAATATGCATCTAATTGTTAGACTGATGAATTTGTCCCCAGTATTGATGACAAAGCACACTATAGATGCTGTCTAGGCTACTGGAAAAGTATTTGTTCCAAAGTCAAATGCCTTCCAGGTGAGGTCAATGCTGAGCATGCTCTTTCTGCCTCCTTCTTCACAGTGCTCCTAGTAGATCGCTTGAGTATGTTAGTAAGATTCTCTTATAAACTACTAGTATGTCTCTGGAATTTTGAATTACGGTGACTTTGCGCTCTTCTTTCTCGCTGCTCTAGGCGGTTTCGTCTGTTAGCAGAGCTCTGGAACTCTTTGTGAAACCTGAAGAGCTGGATGGAGAGAATTGCTATAAATGTAGCGAGTAAGATTTTGACGAATTAGGTCTTAATCCTAGATGTCAGTTTTCTATGTTGCATGACTCTGTTGGACTACCTCTAAACTTTGGATCTACTTACAAGTTTTGTGGAAGTTTATAAAAGACTTGGATTTTTGTTTCTTTGGAGGGGGGAAGTCTTGTTCATAGGCATTCCCTATGGGTTTGCAATTCTCTGGCTTGTATTTTGCCATCAGAATTCAAAAAGAGCTACTTTTGTTCTTTCTATTTATTAGCTCTCGACAGTACTTTTCTTGATGTAAACTGCCCAGTTTCCGTTGTTCTCTGGGCTAGTGGCTAATTTTCACTGCTTACACCGTAGGTCCTACCTTGGAGCGGGCAATGTGTCAAACTGAACTATTTTGTTTCAAAGGATGGCAGATGGGTTCAGTGTCTTTCCAGACAAGCTCAGTACATGAAGACTTCCTACTGTTAAATGTCTCCCTCCTGTAGAATGACCATGTGCTTCTGTTGTATTTTTGATGTTGATAGTCGACCTATGTTGGAGATTATTTGCAATTTCTAGCCCTGGGGACCAAGGCTCTCTCGTTCCGCTTTCAGTATTTGTATTTCCCTTGAAAGCTGAAAGAATGTATCCAGGATTGGAGTTCAAATAGCCACTTTTGTAGACCAAGAAATGGTACCTTGCCATCCAACCTGGTCATACCCTTTTGTGAGAGATTCCTGTTCCCGCTATGCTCTGAGTTGTTGGGAAAATTGACCTTCTTCTCTGTATTAACAAACCTGACACGCAGTGCATGGGTTTATGAAAAGAAAAAAGACCAACCTATTATGCAAGTAAATATCATTCAAATAGCATAGGCATGCGTGAGACATTAAAAGGAGTTTGTTTTGGGGGCGAAAAAAGAAGATGCCTTCAAACACTTATCTCTGCTTGGTTTTAAGGTGTAAAAAGATGGTTCCTGCATCCAAGAGATTTACCATACACCGTTCTTCCAAGGTTCTCACAATATCACTGAAAAGATTTGCAGATTTCACAGGTGGAAAGATCAACAAGGTATATTTACCACTGTAATGCAACTATATCATTGTGTAATGGGACATCCCCCAAAGCTGCAAGTTGTTAATATTTTCAGACAATAATTGTAGACTAACGACTATGGCTTATTCTTTCTCTTAATATCAATAAAGTTCCCGCTTGACAAGAAGCATATGCTTTCCTCTGAGAAGGCTGATTCATCAGGAAACAGTTCTCTGCAACTTCTAGTCTTAACCGTTGTTTATGGGAAGACTTATTTGTAGTGAATCAAGAAATATATTCGAGAAATATATTCTAGAAATCAATTCTAGTCTGTGTTTTTTGGAAGTGTTTTTCTCTGGCTAGTCCACGAAGTACTCTGGGATAATTTTTCTATCTTCTTGATGTCTCTTTAGGAGGTGAAATATCCGGAGTATTTGGACCTGAGAGCCTACATGTCGCAGTCAATGGGAGAACCACTGCTCTATGCCTTATACGCGGTGCTGGTACATCACGGTGTCAGCTGTCACTCAGGACACTATATATGCTATGTAAAGGTAGAAGTCAACAGCATTTCTAACAGGGTAAAGGTTGTGCTGGCAAACCAATTAAAGCATGACTAGCAGCTACTGTTTCTAGGGAAAAAGATTTCATTATATTTTTATTTGACATGTGTGTATTTTGTTCCTATCCGTGATTTCAATTGGAAAACGTGCAATTCACCTAAAGAAATCGTTGTCTTTATTTGCAGGCTGGTAATGGACTTTGGTATCAGATGAATGATGCTAAAGTAGTGCGTACTGACATTAAAAGAGTTCTTGGTCAGCAAGCTTACATGCTTTTTTATATCAGGTAATAACAAATCTTAAAATGTGTTCAGAAGAGATTTACTTTCCTGTTATTGATATTTTTCTGTTTTGCAAGTGTTTTTCTTGCTATCCCGGGAGAAGATTATTATTTGTCTAATTCAGTTCTGTCTAACCTGAAATTCTCTGTGTCGTTTATTATCTTTTGTTGCTTGGCCTTAAACTGCAGCGCTTGTGTAAATTGCTATCTATGTGTTATCTGTAGCTGGCTGCTTTAGAGAAGGAGAGAAATGAAGGTCATCTGTGGTGTAAGAATAAATTATTGCTGTGCAAGTGATAGTCTTAGTAGGAAGACTGTTCTCTACTTTTCAGTTTGTAGTCTTGGCGAAGCCTTCTGTAGAGAAGGCTTCCATATCGTATGAGCTGTTCCTCTAAAATGATAGGATGGGATTTAATCCAAGAGTAGGCTGAAAGAAAAACTAAACTACGATCACTGCTCTTTTCTGAAGGCGCTATGATTTGACACTTGGAGAACGTGCGTTTTACTTGCCAGCACCATCTTATCCCTGTTCATTCCCTCCTGGTCAGCAGGGGGCTAATAGTAAGCAGGCTGGATTTCTGGGACCACGACTTCTTCCTCATATGATTAAGGTAATTCAGGGAAGCGGGAGGGCAGATAACGGCACCAAACTGCTAGTGGGTTTGGGGTTTGGTGTGGGGTTTTTTGTTTGGTTTTCGGCATCTTAGTTTTGTTTTCCTTCCCACGCTGCAGCTTTCTTCACAGCCCTCATGCTACAGCCAGAGTCATTCAAACAGTGGTTACTGCTAAATTGTGCTGCCATGCGACTCCATTACTTTATACCTCCAAGACAGCTTTCTAAAGCACAGAGAGCTACGCTCTTTGACAATTTAAGCAGAGTGTACTAATCCTCAAATCATTTAAAAGAGGACTTGTTTTTCCTATCCTCGTCACTTTAGCTAAGACAGGGAAAACTAAATGTCTTATTCCTGAGCACCAGAACGATTACTTCAGTCTTTTCAGGGTATGTTTAAAGGGGAAAATAAATATATTTGGGAATAGCAGCAGGTAATGTTAAGTTGCTTGGCTGGTTTTCAAAGATGATGTTAATTTGATACCAATCTGCAGTAAACCAAAAGCAGGAATTGAATACGCTTATTGGACTTGCATTTATCCTTAAAGGGCAGTGTGTTTTTCTTTTTAGGTGTTAAGACCATTTGTAGAAACACTCAGTAGGAGAGTTTTGTGTTTCAAAATGTTACATGCAGTGTTTGCGTTAATCCATCTTGCAATTTCTTCTTTTTAAATACAGAATTCAAGCCGTTTAAATGGAAATGGATCCATAAAAGAGGACGCAAAGACCACTGGTGTCACCCTAAAAAGGCCATCTTCAGCACCACCAATGGCCTGTGTTCAAAACCAGGCAATTACCAGGCCTTCAATGACTGATACGTCAAGAAAACAGAAGATCACCATCAGTATTCACAATAAATTGCCTGCTCGTCAGACTGTGTCACAGCCTGACTGTCTTAGCAGTGCTGTGGAGGATGAAGATCTCTACCAGGCTGTTCCTTCATCCACAATTACAAATTCGGTAATGCAAATGAAGCAAATGCAAACAAACAAAAAAGTTTCTGATGAAATTTTTATGGAGCCAACAGTGAATGAAAATCCTAAACTCAGCTCTGATAACACAGTCCCTTATGGTGCAGAATCTTCAGGAAAATCTGAGGAGGAGTCAAAGGGCTTATTTCAAAGGAATTTGAAATGCAATGCAATGTCCTCTAATGGAATTTTGGTGTGAAAGGTAGTCCGTACATTGCAGCATTCCAATTCTTCCTGTCAGAATGCTGACAAAGGAAGATCCCAGCATGAGCTGCCAAAAACAGATTCACTAAATGGTGCTATTAGGTTAGTTACTGAATCTAAAGAAAACGGACTGAAACTTGATGATTCCACTTGCCGAGTTGAACCTGTTAAACCTTCTGAGATGTTCTTTTCTAAAACAAATGGATCGCTTGAAACATAGATTTGCTCCATCGAGAATTTCTCACCTACGATGTATTCGGGAGTGTTTATTGTGTTCCTAATTCAGGTGAAATACTGAGAAAACACAGCACACATGTGATCGTAAGACTTTGTGGTATTATCCCCTTAGAATTTGCAGACCTGAGCTTACATTAGAACTTGTCAACTTAAGCTCAGCTGAGATAAAAATTCCTAAGTTTCCTAAAGTAGATTTTGGGGGGTGAGTTGGGGTTATCTTTGAAGTGTAGATAATGCATACAATTCACAGCGGTCTTGCTTACCATTTAATGGAGACATTCTGACAAGACTAGTCCTCAGTACTACTACAAATAGTATTTTTTTGTCTGCTGACTTGTGCGTTTTAATTGCAGATGCCTGGAGCTATGCCTTCAGTCAATCGAGAAGTCATCACAGAGTCCTTCAGAGCCAGCCAGCTGAACAGCTTGTCAGAGGAAATGAGGTAAAATGAGCACAGTCTGATTAAGACAAGACTTTATGGAAGTTCGTTACAGTTTTATCTGTCTACTAATAGTATTTAATGGAAGGATTTAAATTAGTACAATTCCATACTGTGTGTCCAGTGTCACGAACAGAACTAATGATCAGCACTGAGCATATCACTCTGATGCAGGTTGGTGCCTCAAGGAGAACTTGTGTTCCTTTATAGAATGTTTTTCCATTTTTCTCCACTGTCTGGAGAAACACTGGCTGTTCCCCGCTCGCCCCTATGCCTTTTTTCTCAGAGCAGCAGGTGGAAGGAGACAGATGCGTTTGCTTTTTTAGTGCAATGGCTTCAGAAGCAAGAGGGGAAAAGGCACTTTCTCTGGGAGCTGAAGAAGGTGTCCTAATCACAGGAGAGGTTTCTAAATGGCATATCTTTGCGAGCGTTCCTGTAGTCCGGAGGTTTTTGTTTGTTTGTTTGCCTTTGGAAGGTTTTACTCTTAATATTCACGTCCTTCAGCAGAAGTGAGAAATGGGTTTTTATTTTATGCAGTGTTGTGGAACCTCCGAAATCTCCTGGGAACGATGAATACCTCGCCCAGTACCAATGTGATGACCGTGGAGACAAGGAGAAAGCAAGAAGATCAAAAGAACGTGACCTCATTTCAAAAGAAACCGTTTTGTCTGGCAAAGAGTCTTGTGAGCCTGGTGAGAAATTGCGGCAAACTTCCTCTCTCAAGTCTGACACTGAATGTAGCTCTAACAATCTTTCTTCCTTAGCTATTGCAGATAGACGCCAAGATACAAAGGACAAGACTAAAACCACTGAGAAAGAGCATTACCGAAGCAAGAGGGAACATGCTCCTAGTGAAGAGAAGGAGAGTCAAAAAGCAGGTCCTTCCAGCAAGAGGAGGTGTTCTCAGAGCGTGGAATTTGTTGAGCAAAAGAGTCACAAGCAGGAGTACTGGGAGGGAAGCAGGTACAGATCTTTCCCTCGTGAAAGAAACAGCCCTGAGAATGGCAGAAGAGCAGTCAAATATTCAAAGTACAGATCTGGCAGCGGAGGAAGATCAGAACAAGGTAGCAATAGGTACTACCGATCCAAAGGGGAAAGAAGTTGGAGCAGAGAAAGATACTATCGAGACGAAGCACGGAGATGGGAAAGATGTGGCTATTACAAGGATTACTATTCACCTCATGCGACAGGAGACAGTAGAGAGAGAAAGTTCTCTCACGGCGATTCAGCCTTTGACAGATGGACTGCAACTTACTACAGCAGGTCACATAAGCATTATCATTACAAAAGCGGATGGCCTCACGGTTCCCTCTTGAGAGAGGAAGATGTACGTCGCTTTAGCACACCCCGAGCAGACTTGCATCGTTGCTCGGTACCTCAGCAACATTCCGGAAGACATTCTCGTGAAAGACATGCGCTTCCACCTGTGTCAGCTCATTTGGAGAACTGTCGCCAGAAAAATGAAACAGAAGGAAACAGAAAAAGAAAATATACCCGTGCAGAAGGTAGTGAAAGTGAAATAGAAAGGAAAGACAGAAAGATAGAAAAGGAGCTTTTAGGTGGTAAAAAAAATGCAAAAATATCACAAGTTCTGGAAGAAACAGAAGTCTAAGGATAAAGATGGAGAGAAGGATTCCAAGTAAGCAAGGATTCCAGCATACTCCGCATTTTTTATCCTAATTCTTTTCTGGGTGCTTCTCATGTCTTCCTTTTTTTTTTTTTTTTTTTTTTTTTTTCTGGTAGTTTCTAAGTTCTTTAGATAGCACCAGCTGGCTGGGGATCATGTTGTTAGGCTGATCAGTGAAGACAGGAAAGCTCTTGCTGAATTGTGTCAGAGCACTAGCTTTGGACCACATAGTTCGAATCACATCCGTACACCATTCCAGATTAGGTTAAAAGATTTTTTCTGCTTGCACATATTCCAGAGCTAGCCGTTGTTAATGATCTGTGTACAAACCAGGACCTATGGTCCTTCAATCTGACGGCTTAAGTTTGCTGCATCTAAAGTAAGTTGCGTGTGCACAAAGCACCACAAAATAGCTGACATGCTGCAAATCATCACCTGTGGTAAAATAAATCAAGTTTCATATAGGCAACAAGTGCCACATCTTTTTTTCCCTTTTTAACTTGCATGTTTCTTTCAGACTTCATGATTTGTGTTTCTGTGCGCTCCGCTTTGACAATGCCAATCGCAAGCGTAAGAAAAAGAAGAAAAAGGAGAAGAAAAAGAAGAAGAAGGAGAAACACCAGGAAAGCGAAAGGCTCCTTGGAACACTTGGATCCTCGTTTCCAGAAGATAACGCGGGAGAAGAAGGAAGAATGCCATCCTCCAGATGGCTCTTCATGTCAGTAATGCAGAAGTGAGAGCAGTAAACAACCTTACAAGGAAGGGAAGACTTCCAGTGCAGGCGAAAGCAAGAAATACTGCTCCATCGCATCCAACGACTATACTAAAGGTAAGCGGCCGCAGCGTGTGTGAGGAATTCCTTTTATATTAATCTCGAGATTATTTCAAACAGTCTTGAAGTGCTTGATGACTTAACAGTCTGCAGATTTATTATCAAATCAAAAAAAAACCCCACTTGGTAGACTATTTTTTTCCCAGTTTTGAATGGCCACTAGGAAAGAAGGCCTGAAATAAAGAGGTTAAAGGCAAATGGTTTTCACAGAATCACAGAATTTTCTAGGTTGGAGGAGACCTCAAGGTCATCGAGTCCAACCTCTGACCTAACGCTAACAGTCCCCACTAAACCATTTCCCTAAGCTCTATTTTCATTTGGTTTGATGATGAAGTGGCAAACAAGAGGAAGAGTTGCAAGCTCCCTTCTTAAATTCAGTCCAGCCAAGTAGGAAAAGTAAATGTGGACAGCTGTATCTTGGCAAAGAAGATAGTAGGGAGCAAGGAGGTTTAGCAGTCAAGATGGAAGGTGATGCCATGAGGCTTAGAGGCTAGTAATGTTCTAATGAACATGGCCAAGTCTTGCGCTGGGCAGCCTGCTTGGGTCCAAAGCCTGCAGTCCTCCCCAAGATGTCGGCGAGGGGCTGGTGAGCCGTTGGGACGGAACCCCCGTTGCCCGGGTTCCCCAAGCAACCGCCCCACTCTCCAGCCACCATGGCAGGTCCAGCAGCCGGCTCCCGCTCCTCCCGGGGCTGCGGCCCTGCTGGCGAGCCCAGCGCCCCAGAGCTCAGCCCAGCGGCCTTTTTCCCACAGAGGGTTTCCCCAGACGGCTTCCGCGGCTTGCGCAGATGCAAAACTCCCCCTTCGTCGTCCCAGCCGTGCCGCCAACGGTGGCTGCCTGGCTGCTGCCCTCCCTCCCCGGAGCGACGGCGCTGCCCTTGCAGCCCCCGCAGGTACCCACCCTCCCCTCCGCGCTGCCCCAGGCCACCGTCTGGCACGTGGTGCCGGGGGTCCAGGGGCAGGTGCTGCAGCTCCCCGCCGGGGTGCAGCTGCCACCTGGGGGGCACCTCCCAGCCCAGGGGCACCACCTGCAGCTTGGGCAGCTCCCCGCCGGGGGGCAGCTCCCTGCTGTGGGGCAGCTCCCCGCCGTGGGGCACCAGCTGCAGCTGGTGCAGCTCCCCGCTGTGGGGCAAAACCTGCAGCTGGTGCAGCTCCCCGCTGTGGAGCAAAACCTGCAGCTGGTGCAGCTCCCAACCATGGGGCACCAGCTGCAGCTGGTGCAGCTCCCCGCCGGGGGGCAGCTCCCCCACACCGCTCCTCCCTGTGCCCCCGTCCATCAGTGGGGACAGCCCATGGTGACGGGGACACTGGTACCCCACCATGCGCTGGGGCTGGGGCCCAGGGCCGTGCTCCATGGGGAGCTCATGCACCCCGCAGGCACCTGCCTGTTGCAGGCCCCCGCCCAGCGCAACCCCCCGCCACCCCTCGTCCCGGGGCCTCCGCTGCGGGGGCAGGCGCTCCCCACGCCCCGCACCCTGAGCAGCAGCCGGGGGCAGCTGCCGGAGCCCTGCTTGCACGCCGTGGGGCTCAGCGAGGACCAGGGGCCCCCGCTGCCCGGCCCCACTGCCCCCAAGCCTGCCCAGGCTCCAAGGACCGCCAGCACCCAGACGGCGACGCCTGACGGTGAGTTTGGGGCTGGCACAGCCGGCCGCTGGGCGCCCCACACCCAGGGGCCATGGGAAAGCTGACATCGCCCGTCTTGGGGGATTTTCTTGCTTCGTCCTCAGCGGCGACAGCCCCGCAGGTGCCTGAGGAGCCCCCGCAGCTGCCCGAGCTGGGCCCTGATGCCTTTGCCGAGGCCTTTCCAGAGCTGGCAGGGGACAGCCAGCAGCTGCAGCACATGCAGGACGAGCTCCTGGCCGACCTGGACATCCCCATCCCCGGCATGGAGGAGCTGCTCAGCTGGCTCGATGCCGTGGAGCCCCAGGACGCCTTCCCCGATTTGCCCAGCAGTCCTGCCCTCAGCCGCTTCCTCTCGCAGCTGCCCGACCTCTGCGAGGACATCGAGGAGCCGAGCACGCAGGGACTGGAAGCCACAGGAGCCCTCGGTGAGGTCCCCTCAACCCCTGGGCTGCGCCCCGAGAAGCTTGAGGGTGGGCTGTCGCTGCAGTCCCCCGTCGTGCCAGCAGTGAGCCCCCCGCTCAGCCCTGCAGCCAGTCCCCTGCCCAGTGCGCTTAGGAGCCCCCTACCCAGTCCACCCCTGAGTCCCCCCAGGAGCCTCCCTGACACCCAGCTCCTCAGTGCCCTTAGTAGACCCCTGCCCCAACCCCCCCAGCGTTCCCTCAAGACCCGCCCCAACCCCAAGGTCCCCAGTGCCCTTAGTAGACCCCAGCCCAAATCCCCCCCCGAGTTCTCCCAAGAAACGCCCCAACCCCAAGGGCCGCAGTGCCCTTAGTAGACCCCAGCCCAAATCCCCCCCGAGTTCCCCCAAGAAACGCCCCAACCCCAAGGGCCGCAGTGCCCTTCGTAGACCCCAGCCCAAATCCCCCCTGAGTTCCCCCAAGAAACGCCCCAACCCCAAGGGCCACACTGACCATAGGAGACCCCTGCCCAAACGCCCCCTGGGTCCCCTCAAGAGTCCCCCGCCTGCCCCTGCGTCCACCGGCACCAAGCGGGGGGCCAAGCGCCCTGCGCCCAGCAGCACCCCCGGGACAGCGCAGAGCTGCCAGCACAGGAGGCCGACGACAGAGAACCCCCCCGGCAAGGAGAGGAAGACGCTGCTGGGCCAGGCTGGCCAAGGCCGCAAGAGACCGTGCCAGGGGAAGACGGCTGGCAGCAGCACGGTGGCTGGCAGCAGCAGGGAAGCAGGCAGCAGCGCGCAGCAGCTGGCGATCAACAGCACCACGGCACCCAGCAAGAGAGCGCGAAGCCCGGGGGCTGCAGGGGGGCAAGGAGCAGCGGCGCCACCTCCCCGCAGAGCGCGGCTGCTGCCGGAGACTCCGAGTGGGGAGCCCCGTGCCGTGCGGCCCCAGGACAGGCTCTGTCCCCAGGCCAGCGGGGCCAGGACGCTGCAGCGCCAGCAGCCGGGGACAAAGACCCCCAGCGAGACTTTGCAGCCGCTGGGGGCCAGGGCCAAGGCGCTGGGGCCAGCGTGCCAGCTGGCCTGTGTGCAGCCGCAGCCCACCTCCAGCAGCCCCAGCAGCATGCCCAGCGCCCCGCCGACAGTGCCAGGCTCCAGCTACCCGTGACCGACCTCGGGCTTCTCCTCGACGGCCCCCGCAGCACCCAGGCAGGCACAGAGACCTCTGCAGGCACCTGCTCCAGCTTCAGCCACGCTCCTCAGCCCTTGCCCCTCTCGCTTGCCCTCTCCCCTCTCTCGTGCTGGAGCTAGGGGATGGGCTTGCCACTCACAGCGATGGCAACAGCGCCAATGGCAAATGCGCGCGCGCCTCACCCAGGAAGGTGGCAATGGCAAGCTGGGGAGATGCTGGCAGCAGCTGGGCTGGGAAAGCTTGGCCATGGCAACTGCTGCTTGGGACACCAAAGGGCTGAGAGACAAGACTTGCTTCTTCTTTTGGGGCATTGCTCTTCTTTCCTGCCTTCTGGATCAAATTCCTCTCCTTAGGTGGTCACTCAGCAAGGCCTCTGCCTGCAGAGCACTTCTTCTTGCACTGGCATGCCAAGGGGATAAGAACTGGGAGGTCTTTGGGATAGCAAATGATCAGTGGGATGGGAAGTGATGATGGGGATAGCAATTCATTGGAATGGGAAAAATGGGTTTTATTTGTATTAAATTTAAATTTTTTAATTTTCATTTAATTTATTGGTTTTCTTATTTATTTAATTAAATCCACTTTATTGACTGTGTTGTACGGTATGGCATTGTTTTATTATTATAAAATTATAAGTATTTAATAGTATTAAATATTTTTATATATTAATATCTTATAAACTGTAAGTATCATTATTTATTATTTTGTTGGTTTTTATTCCTTTTCTACCCTATTAAACTCTCTTTATCACAACGCACTGGTTTGGACTTTATTTTTCCTTCCGAGTCATTCTGGATTCACTCCGGATGGGGGGACACTAGCGAACGCCTGTGTGCTTCAGATCCAAGGTCACCTTTGCCCTCATTCAAGATACATATTTGCATCTGTTGTTGTGAAACAAAATTAACAACAGGAACAATAAAGTTACCTACTTGCTAGCAGCAGCTCTACATTTGCTGGGGTCTGCTCTGTGCATTTTGAAGACCATTCCATGCTCTTCAGCCCCTTCAGGAGGAAATGTATGGTTCTAGGAAAATGCGTCTTGACCTGATGCAAAGCTGTGACGCAGCCTGCAGCTGCTGCAAGCCCTGGCATTTTACCTGCAGCCCCTCCAACAACTCTGATGTTCCCTGCATCGACTTCAACCACTGCGGCAGGACCTGAGGCCCCTCAAAGCCTTGTCACACACCCTGCAGCCCCTCGAGCCCCTGGCATGTTCCCTGCAGCCCCTCCAGCCCCTGGCATGTTCCCTGCAGCACCTCCAAGCCTGGCACAGGCCCTACAGCTGGCTCCGGGGACGACCCCGCTGCTGTCTCAGGCACCAATACACAC